>NW_007732453.1:128136-132775 GCF_000696425.1 Galeopterus variegatus | reverse complement strand
AGGATTCAGGAGAGGATTCATCCTCATGTATGGGTGAGAGGATTGGAAATCAGGATAGGTGTGGCTCTGGGGAAGTGTAGACTAAATCCCCAGGCTGTACTGTGGAGGTGTTTTGGGAGAAGGTAGGATTAGGCAATAGCCATTCCTGGTGTTTCCAGAGTTCAGCTCGAAGATGGGAAAGTACTTGGATAGCTAGGTTGGAGGGTATGGTTCCTTGTTTAAGGATGATTCCTGGAGGTAAAGGGGACCTCCCATACATAATTTCAAAAGGGGAGAGGTTTGAAGGTTTCTTTGGGAGGACCCTGAGTCTGAACAAGGCTAGGGGTAAAAGGCAGGTCCAGTCAAGGTGAAGTTCCAGAGATAGAATAGTAAGGATGTCTTTTAGAGCCCTGTTGGCACACTCAACTTTTCCTGAGACCTGGGGCTGGTAAGGACAGTGTAAGTGCCAAGGGAGGGAGAGGGCTTGAGATAAATTTTGTATTATTTGAGCAGTGAACTCTGGGCCGTTGTCCGTTTGTATGGAAGAGGGCATTCCGAATCTTGGGATAATCTGGGACAGGAGTATGGAAGCCACAGTGGTGGCCCTCTTGTTAGTGGTGGCAAAGGCCTCTATCCACCCGGAGAAGGCATCTACCATTACTAGGAGATATTGCTGACGTTTAACAGGAGGCATGTGGGTGAAATCGATCTGCCAGTCTGCGGCAGGGATATTACCCCTAGCTTGATGTGAGGGATACGGTTTGGCTTTTAAGGGAGTGTTAGGGTTGGTACGTTGGCAGATGGAGCAATCGCGAGAGATTTTCTGTAAGAGAGTTTTATTGGCTGGGGTTAGAGGAAAGAAGGTTTGGAGGAAGAGCGTTAGACTTCATGGATTTGAATGGAATAGATCATGGAGAAGATGGAAAAAAGAAGATTTATTATCTGGTGTTGGAGCAGGGTTGTCTGGGGTATCTGGTAGGAGAGGAAGGAGTGTAGCATCTGGCGTGTCACAGCTCTCTGTGGCAACCAATTGTGCCATTTGGTCTGCTAAGCAATTACCTTGAGTTGTGGGAGAGTTGTCCTTTTGATGTGTCTTACAATGGGAGACCCCTAGCCGAGCCAGTAGCTGGGAGGCTTTAAGGAGTTTGTTGATCAGGGCAGAATTGGTTATGGCATTGTCTCTGGTATTGAGCTATCCCCCCCCACTTTTTTTTAATTGCTGCATGGGATATGAGTATATGGAAAACATATTTGGAATCTGTGTACAGGGTAAGGGATTTACCTTCTGCCAGTATACAGGCCGCAATGAGTTCAGCTTGTTGGTTAGTGGTACAGGATAGTAATGGCTGGGCTTCTATAATTGAGCCCAAGGAAACCACAACATAGCCTGCATAATGCTCATACCCAATTCTGAATGAGGATCCATCTGTGAACCATGTATGATCTGCCTCAGGCAGAGGGCCTTCGGAAATGGAGGAGTGACAGGGAATGAAATTTTGAAGGAATTCCAGACAGTCATGGACCGGGGTGTTGAGCAGATAGGGAATAGGGAGAAGGGTAGCAGGATTTAGAGGCGAGCACGGGAGAAAGGTAATATCAGGATTTTCTAGGAAGGAGGACAGCAAGCCTAAAAGCCTAGATGGGGAAAGGGAGTGTAGAGCTTTGTAGGTGAGGAGGTCCTTTAGATGGTGAGGCGAGAGTATGGTTAAGGGTACACCAAATGTTAATTTATAAGCCTCCTTCTGTAGTAGATGTCCAGCAGCCAGGGCATGAAGGCAGGGAGCCCAGCTCCGGACAGCAGGATCTAGTTGTTTGGACAAGTATGCCACTGGGGCGAAGGAGGGGCCATATGTTTGTCCTAACACCCCCAGGGCTTGTCTGTCCCTTTTATGTACATAAAGGGAGAAGGGTTTAGTGAGGTCAGGCAGGTGTAAAGCAGGGGCCACAACTAGGGCCTGGCGGAGTTTTTGGAATGGCTTATCTGGTGAAGATGATAGGGGTTTATTTTGGTCTCCTTTTGCAAGGGCAAACAGTGGGCAGGCCAATAAAGAGTAATTTGAGATCCATGCTCTAAAGTATCCCGCTAGGCCGGAAATGAGGGCTAAATGAATGAGGCTATGGAGGAGGAGGATGGGGATATAGAGATGGAAACATGTAACTGGGCAAGAATATCTCTTTTTAATAGAGGGACGGGACATTGGGGCATGACCAAAAATGAGTGGGAGAAAGGAGATGAAACACCTTCAATGTGGCAAGTTAGTGGAGGCGTTCTATGGGGGTATATATGTTTTTTTTTCTACCCCGACTATAGGAGAAATGTTAAGTGTGGTTGGGGCCCAAAACTCCTTTAAGACCAAGAAAGTGGCTCCTGTGTCCAGAAGGAAGGAGATGGGTCGGCCATCCACAACAATAGTTACCCTAGGTTCGCTTTTTGTGATGGTCATGGTCAGGAAGGACCCAGGGCCCTGTCAGTCTTTTTCCTCTCCAGCCAGTCCCACCAGATGTGTATAAGGTGTCCGGGATGGCTGGGGCCTGTTAGGCCAGTCTCCCCTTTGGCTGAGTGGACAGTCCGAGCCCCAATGTCCCATTTTGTGGCACTTAGGACATGGCTTGGTGGGCTTTCTGGGTGATGGGAAGTTCTTTGACCAATTACCTTCTTTGACACACTTGAAGCAAGCACCAGGGGGAGTTTTGGAGGTGGAGGGCCCGGAAGGAAGCTTAGAAGGCGGAGTAATCATTTTGGCCAGCATTTGGAGGTTGGCCAGATCAGCCTTTTGTTTGCACCATTCCTTTTCCAGTTCTTGTTCCTCCTCCCTATTATGAAAGACGTTGAAGGCCACTGATAAAATTTCAGTCTGGGGAGTAACAGGGCCCTGTTCCAGTTTTTTTACCTTAGCCTTGATGTCGGGGTAGGATTGAGCCAAAAAGTATGTCATGATGTGTGAGACTGTATGTCTGAAGGACCCATTGGAATTTTTTAAGGTGAGTAGAGGGGTCGGTGGTGAAGGGCCCTAATCTCTTTTCCAGCTGGGTGAGATTGGCTAATGAAAAGGGAACTTGTACCCTAACAAACCCCTCAGCTCTAGCTACCTCACGGAGAGGAGCCACGGTGGAGGAGGGGAGGAATCCTCGGGAACGAGTTACAAGGGGGGCTAAAGGAAGGTGCCAGGGCAGGTGAAATGGGAGTCGGCAGGGAACAAGATAGCGGCACAGTGGGGCTAGAAGAAATAAGGGAGGAGAAGGCAGGAGGGAGAACAGGCTGACTAGGTGAAGCGGAAGATGGCGACGGAGTTAACTGAGGGGGTTGGGGAACAGAGGGAGTTACAGGAGGAGGAGACCTGTGCGGAGGTGGTTCGTCCGCAGGGTCAAAATTATCAGAAGTAGGGGGTAATGAAGGCAGTGAGGATGGAGGGGGTTTGGAAGCAAGGAGAACCTGGGAAGGAGAACAGGTGAGACAGAGAGAGGGATTTTGGGCAAGCAGGCAGAAAGCCTCAACATATGGAATCTCCTTCCACTTTCTCAGGCACTGGCAGTAGTTAAAAAAGGTCCCAGAGAATGTCAGGATCAAGTATGCCCTCAGGGGGCCACTTATTTTGATTATCTAAGGGATAATAAGGCCAATCTTTTGTGCAAAATTTGGTGAGGCGTTTGGGCTTAATGTCAGGCTTGAGGGATAGGGTGGTGAGGTTGTTTAAGAGACATTGTAAGGGTGAATCACCCCGGAGGGAGGAGGCAGAAGCTCCCATTCCGAAGAGGATTAGAGAGAGAGAAAGGGTTTAAAAGGAGGATTGGAATGAGCCCTCCGGCTGGATGAGAAGGACGGAACTCAGAGGGCGTCCCCAATGAGTCGTGTCGTTCCCAGGAGATGGGTTCAAGGATGAACCCAGGAAGGAAGGGGGTGTAGGTTGTCACCTAGACCCTCACTTCCCAGAGGCAAAGATGCCTGGAGCCGGAGGGACCTGGCATGCTGGGGTTTTGACAGACGGTGGGAGTCCAGGACCCGGTAGGAGGAAGGTTAAAAGGAGTGAGAGAAAGAGAGAGGAATGGGGGGTTCAGCCTCTGGGGCCGGAAACGTGTCAATGCCGGGGCCGGGGGAATGTGATTAGGGTGAAGGTTTAAATAATCTACAAGCCTGACAAAAGGAAAAAGGGGCTTACTTAACGGATGAGCCAGTGGTGGATGAAGGAAGCCAGCGTTGGAGAAAATGGACGAGGGCGGACCGTCTGTCCCGGGAGGGTTGTGGAGGGGTCCGAGGAAGTCTGAGGAAGGAGTCCCCTGGCACAGGGTGAACTCCGCCCGGGTTTCGGCACCAATGAAAGGGCGCATGGACCGAGCTGATAAGACGACAGCACCCGAGCTGACAGTTCGCCAGAGAAGTTCCACTTTATTCAAGGACTGCGTGTATATTTATAGGGAGCTGCGTTCCGGGTTTTGATAGGGGGTGGACGGGGCGGTAGCTGATTGGACGGGGCTGGGCAGGAGGTGAGCCTTGACCTGTGACTGGTTGAGGTCTGGCGCTGGCGGGCTTCTACTGCGGAGAAGAGCCCGGAAGGGCGCCATATTGCTAGGGAATGCTTTCCCCTTCCCCCTCCGCTTGAGTGCCCATGGTATCCTTACAGTTGGCATGACACATCATGTGTGATCACAATACCAGGATATT
>NW_007732453.1:126382-127865 GCF_000696425.1 Galeopterus variegatus | reverse complement strand
CATATTGCTAGGGAATGCTTTCCCCTTCCCCCTCCGCTTGAGTGCCCATGGTATCCTTACAGTTGGCATGACACATCATGTGTGATCACAATACCAGGATATTCTTCCTTGACAGTGGACACAAATTCTGCATTGTCTCTTTCTGATATGGCAGGGTAATTCTCACTATAACTCGAGTCCCATATATCAAATTGAAATAAAAGTCTCTTTGGGGATCCACATAGCTGTTGCTATGCCATTGCTTTCTTTGGGCCCCTGTTCAAATGTTACCTTATCAGTGAGGACTACCCTGAAGACCCTATTCAAAATATTGCTCTGCCCCAAGACTCCACTCTCTACCCTGCTTCTCTGACTAAGATTTTTCTCTAGAGCACTCATTTCGATACTAATGGGCTCTGTATTTTAGTTGTTTTTAAAATGTCTGCCTCCTTGTTCTAGAATGCCACATACTTGAGGGCAGAGATACATGAGGATAAATATTTTTTGTTGTTGTTCATGCTCTATCCCCAGTGCCTAGAACAGTGCCTGGCACATAGTTAATATTTAATGAGTTTTAAATATATGGATGAATACATTTGTTTAACAAATATGTGTGGATAATTTCCCACCCTTGATGTATAGAGGAGATGGCAGCATGTTATACTGACCTTTATGTTATTTTAATGCTAAAAAGGAGATATTAATAATTTTTAATTTACTTATTCTAAATAACTTTTTGAACATTATACTCTACATATTATATGATATTTTGTATTATATACAGAAACCTCTCTCTACTATACAACTAATTCAATTAGGATATTCTGGAGCAAGATTCATCACCTACAAATAATCTATTTAGCCATCTGTTGTCATGGCCAAGATTTACCGTTACTTCAAGGTTTGTAAACATGTATTTCTACCTAATGTAATTGTGTTGACTATTACCTTAAGGTTATTTACGGCCTCCAGAGTTATACTATGGGTAAATAGCCTGCCTCATCCATTCTCTATCCGTTTTGTTGCATCTTGTTGAATGTGTTGAGGTCCCTCTTATTTGATATTAGTCCTTTTAACCTTAAAAAATATAGTAAACAATTGAAAGTCATAGCATTTCCTTGTAACCTTTTCTAAATGGAAACTTTGAATGTTGATCAGGATGGGTTCTATAAAAAATGCACATTATCAGTATAAAGAAGCCAGATCTTCAGGATTATATCCTAGTTATTCAGGATTGCTAATTGAAATTTATGTCACAGGAAGATATTATCACAATATGCATTATAGTTCTTAATATGCAGGCCAGTCTTGAGGATAGTATTCATATCTGAAAGGTCACTTTCAGGACAGCAAATAGTATAACACCACACCAATTTCAGAACCTTATCATTATTGATGTTATGTTTAAAGTAGTCACTTGTCAAAGTTATCAACCTGTACTATTTTTTTTTTTTTGAAGCTATGCTTTAAGGGCTTTCTTCAGGAAATATGAAACTAGTGAATT
>NW_007732453.1:122754-125777 GCF_000696425.1 Galeopterus variegatus | reverse complement strand
GTTTGTGTCATTTCCTTAGTTACAGAAATGGCAATTGGTTCCACCTACACATTTCCAGCCTTCATCTTTCCAATGGTGTTATGAAAATAGCCTTCAGGTTGAGGTGACACACATATTCTTCCTGTGGCTTTTATGGCAGTCATCACCTAAAGAGACATAACAGACGATCTGGGTAAGCCCTTAGTGGAAATATCTTCCTTTTGGTTTGGCTTGCTTACACTTCGATTTCTAAGTTCCTGAAAGTGGCATACAATGTTTCTTCTTTTTCCCCTTCCAGGTTCAATAGCTGATTATTTCAATCAGACTTTCTTATTACAGAAAACTTTCCATTATAAGAGATTCCAATTTACGGCCACTTACTTTTAATGACTCATCATTTTTCTTGTCACTTTTCTTCATTGTCAAAAATGAAATGGGGACAAAGCATGGCTTCTCTGACAAGGACAACCCCATCCACCCAATCAAAGATAGTTATTATAAGACAGGTAGGGTAGAACTCATTTCACATTGTTTGAAAATGGTGTCTGTTCTTTGCCAACCTGGTCTTCTTGTTTTTACAGTGAGATGACCATATTAAATATAATCTGAGAGCACTTCTGTCAGTAGACTGAACAGTGCTGAACATGGCCTTATAACTGCCTTCTCTGTAGCATCAGTCACCATTAGAGTAAAACACTTTGTAGCTTGGAAAAAACTGACTTTTACTACTGAAAAATTTATTTAAAATGCTGGTACTGTACATTTCTTCGATAATTTATAAATATCACTATATGAAAAAAAGTTTCAGCTAAAAAATTATCAAAAATATCACGAGACTAAAAGAGTGAACATTTTAGCTTATTTACACAAAACACTTGAAATATTTATCCCAGTAAATTCTCTAAAAAATGTCATCTTTAAAATATTGAGGCTTAACTTTGAGACCTATATTTTTAGATATCTTCATTTGTTGAGAAAGTTTCATAGAAGTTTAATAATTGCTTTAGTGATATCTCTTTCCTTGTTTTATCAGTAGTAATCAAAATATCCACTAGATGTTAGCTTCTTTAGGTGAGAGTATTATCTCTCATGGATACCCTTGGCTCAGGTATTTTCCATAGTATCACATATATTAAGCAATCAATGAATACTTGATGAATACATGAATAGAGGCTTATTTTTCTAACACACTTTCATGCATTATTTTGTGTCTATGACTGCCACTCATTTATTTAACCAATATTTATCAAGCACTTAGTATTGCCCAGGATCCTTTCTAAATAGTTAAGATATGTCTATAAACAGCAGAGTAAATAATCTATGCATCATGATGCATTTTCTAAAATGTCACCCTTGATGATAAAAATTCAATTGACTAGTTAACACATCTTTTCACTGTCAGCAGGGGAGGAGAAAAGGATACATCTTGTGTACGTGTGTGCATATATATATATATGCATGTATATATATATGTATATATATAATATATACATATGCATGTATATGTGTATATGTATATATTATATATAAAATTTGGTAGAATGCTGTACTTTATATGGGATATAACATGATCAAATATGAAACTGTAATTGAAGAACATATTTTAGGGAATATGTGAGAAACATTATCTTTTCCCAGTTTAAATATTCTCTTGGTAATTAGCTACTAATTTTATTATAGTTTTTTTTTTTTTTCTTTTAGATATTTATAGAGTAGTTGGCTTTCTTTGAATGCTGTCAAACGCTTTGGTCAACCAACAGGGTCCCCCCACTTTTGCTTAAATATATATTGCCTGCAATTAACTAATGCCATTTGGAGGGGGGGAAAGGGGTCATTTTTAACACCTGGAAGCTTTTCCTCTGGGTAATGGGCAATAACAACTGGGCTGTCAAAAATGTATCTAAGGTTTCTACCACCTCCCCCAGTTCATTCCCCTATAATAGGTTGGGGAAGGGGGCAGGATTAAATAGGTGCAAGTGACCTCCTTTTGCTGATATTCACTCCAAGAGTTAATGGGAAACTGCCTGGAAATGTGGATTCACACAGATAAGGATTCACGGACAGGTTCTGACACTTCAATATCCTGACCTATATGTTACTTTTCTAATGAGTATCTCAACATTATCTTATGTCACTGTGATGATCAATTTAGATAACCTATGTCAAGTGGTAAGGACAATAACTAGAATATTATTAAAATAAATTAAATACATTAATTTTATCTTACTACATCAATTTGAACAAGAGGATTAAAACACACACTTTATTTTCATCTGATTAAAATGATGATATCCACTGGTTGGAAACAAGAAAAATAAATAAAAAATATAAAGATAAAATGAAAACTATTCTGAATATTCAGCCATTCACATTTGATATATTACGTATTTCTATTTTTTCCAGATAGTTTGCTATTCTAAAAAAGTGTGGCAATGAATAACTCAGCAAATGATCTTCCTCTCTGGTTCTAATTATGTCCATAGGATGAATTCCTAGACATAGAATATAGTCTATTTTTTAAAGTCAGTATTTCAATGTATTTTTCTACATATTTTCATATTGCTTTACAGAAAAGTTTTCTTAAATTTACACTAGAGCAATATGATAGGTCCTAGATGATTGCACCCCGATTATTATCTTTTAACTGTTATCCATTTGATGAAAGAAAATTGTACCCCATGCTCTTTTTTTAAAAAATGTACATCCTCAAAGTATTTTTAAGGCCATCTTGATTTTATTTCTATGTATTTGGATTACTTTTGGCTGAAATATGTGTTTTTCTGTTGCAGTTTAAACATTCTTTTTGACAATTTACGTGCACTTAGTTTTAATTTGGGGTCCTAGTCGCCTGTTCACAGTGTTATTGGAAAATTTATTTCCAACTTGCCTTTTACTTCTGTTTATGCACTTTTAATAAATACTCTAATTTTTTAGTGTCAACTTTTCCTTTATTTTTCTTTTGATTTCTTCTATTTACTCTGCAGAAGTTTTCTGCATGGGAAGATCAAATGCTTTATAAGTTATATACATATATATATATATAT
>NW_007732453.1:120433-121249 GCF_000696425.1 Galeopterus variegatus | reverse complement strand
TTTTAAGCCTCTTTATCATATATGAAAGGTAACATTTTGTATCCTCATACTCTTTTCTAATTCAAAGTATTAAATTTTCATTATAACTATTCCAATCATTATTTTTGTTGTAGATCTTCCTTCTCAAGTTCATAAACTGACATTTATAATTAGACAGGTATCAATCTGTGCTGCATAACTGGTTTCAGTACTCAACATCGTGTTGAATTTTTAATTTTGATTAACTTGTGTTTGTCCATAGTGCATAATTTAAGAAATAATCCCAAAGGATTACATGGTGGAAATGATTCCTGTGTTCTTGCCTACACAGGCAACCTAGAACATTGTTACAAGGACTATTTATTGACCTCTTTAAGCTTCACAACCCTCCTCTGAAAAAATGGGCATGATAATATTACCTAACTCATAAAGTTGGTTTGGGAATTAAATGAAGTGAATCTAGTTAACAGTTAACCACCATGTTTGAAACTATTCAATTACTATTATTATCATGAGAGTCCTTTAATTTCTTTACATAAGAGATGTAACTTGGCTGGTAGAAAAAGTATTTGATCATAAGATTTGACCCTCAAATCTCTAAGTTGTCTTTTAGAATTTAATATGCTAGAGAAAAAAATCTGAATATGGATTGAATTTTATTCTGTTTTTAGTGTTATGTTGATAGATACTTACAAAGCACATTGTTTTCACTTACAATAAAAGGACACGTGGATTTCTCAAGACTGATTTTCCTTGAATCGTAATAAGGCATTTCAATCAGCGTAGCCATGGTTAGATGTCTTTTTCATTTATGAAAATTCTTCTTCAGTTATGTCC
>NW_007732453.1:107080-119777 GCF_000696425.1 Galeopterus variegatus | reverse complement strand
ATTTTGCCAATTACAGTGGGTTGAATTGTCCACCCCCAAAAGTTAAGTCCAAGTCCTAACCCCCGATACCTCTGAATATGACCTTATTTGGAAAGAGTCTTTGCAGATGTAATAAAAGTAGACTTTTCAAGATAAGATTATCTTTAGTAGTATCCTGATTACTAGGATGGGTCCTAAATCCAATGACTGGTACCTATGACAATAAAGGAGAGTGAGATTTGGGTACAGAGATACAGCAGGAGGTAGAGATATAAACCAAGGAACACTAAGGATCTCTGGCAGCCACTAGATGCTAGAAGGGGGCATGGAACAAATTATTTCTCTGAACCTCCAGAAAGAGCCAACTCTCCTGACACCAAGAATTTGGACTTCTGGTCTCCAGAACTTTGAGAGAATAAATTTCTGTTGATTTAAGCTGCCAAATTTGTAGTCATTTGCTATAGCAGCCCTAGAAAACCCATTTTTCATTTTATTTTTTTAAATTCATTTTTATTTGTTTTGTGGTAAGTGACAATTCTTCCAATAGTCAGGAATTAAGTTAATTGTCAGTTCTAATCTTCATTGCCTTGTTTCACATTTTTGTTTTATTTATTTCCTTTTTTTTTCTTTCAAAGGTATTTTAGGGGGCAATTGGGAAGTTTTCATCAGGAGATGCTAGCCAAATGATATTCTGTACAAAACCCTTATTTACATTGATAAACTAGTACTTACACACTTAATTATGAATTAAAGATACATTTAAGACCAAATCACATTGCAAAGGATGTGAGGAAAGGAAAATCTAACACACTGTATTATACTTAATATCAATTTCTAGAATAACTGTTATAAGTATATAACAATATTTATAACTCTAAAGATAACATCATATTGAACATGTGTGTATCTTTCACCAGTAACAGAAAATCCAATTCATAAAGACTATCTGGCTTTGGATATTCCCAGAAGCAAGCCCAGAAGCAAGTGTTAGAGTACACACAGTTTACTTTTTTTTTTTCTTTTTCACTTAGTTTACTTTGGAGGTGATCCCAGGAAACATTGGTAAAAGAGTGAGGAAGTGAGACCCCAGTAGGAAGTCAGCCAGTAAGAGTTGTCACCATACGACACCACTCTGGATATTGAGCTTAGCAATGCAGGGGAACTCTGAGCACCAGTGTAAACCATGCTGTTCCACTCCAGGGATGGAGCTGAAGTATTTCTACACCAACTGCCTTCTGTCATTGGCTGGGGCCCGCTCTTAGAGGTAGGCATGCCAATGTTCCCTGGGCACTTTTGCTACTTGGGTGGCAAAGCAGGTTGTGGTGGGCTGAAAAGCCCGTAGGGAAATAAACACTGGTGCTGTCAATCAAAGATCAGGCCAGTGTGCTCAAAAGTGGTAGGGAAGCATGGGCAGGGCACCCATCGCGTCTGCCACAGGGGCATTCAAATACAGGATTTCGCTCAAAATACCTGAAAGACCAAGATTAGCTGTCACTGGCATTGGTTCCAAATGCACACAGCATTGACACAGTGGGAGCTCTGGGGAGCAGTTCTGTAGCGTCCTTGAACTTTCTGTCATGTTAGTTGGCTGTAGTAGCTCCAAGCCTTGTGTTCTTTTCACTTTAAGCAAAGAAGAAAAGGAGTGATGCTCAGCAGAGATTTTCTCCTCATGAGTTTCCCTTTTACCAGGAGGGAAAATCATCCCCAGAATCCCTCCAGCTGACTGCTTCTTAATATCCTCTTGATCTGATAGAAAAGGGATGGGCCTATTCTCCATCAGATCAAGAAATCTTAACTTAATATCTGAACAAAACTGAAGTTTGGTAACAAGGAAGACATGGGGAACAGAGAAGGATTTTGGAACCAACAGCCTAGTCTACTACACAATGTAAAAGAAAAAAAAAGTAAACCTGAAGGTGTTCTGTGTGCAAAAACTGTTATCTCTCAATTCTATTCCTTTAACTATTCTTACATATATATACATATATGTGTTTGTGTATATGCATATACATATACTTATATATAGGTGTAGATGTATACATCTCTGAGTTAGTTGCAGTGTGATAAGCCACAATTTTTCACAATGTTCTCAAGACAGAAAAGAGATTATCTTGTATTTTGAAGTATTTTAGGTCACTCCTCTTCTGTCATCTCAATTTCTGGTCGCAAGTACTCCATGTAATCACAGATATTAATGATTATTCACATCAAAATGGTTAAGCCTCTCAAAAGACTTAGCAAAAATAAATACAGTTAAAGGGCATATGTTATTTTGATGATGCTAAAAGGACAGTGAGTCTCCCACTTCAGATCTCATTTAAATAGGAGAGAATGTGGTAAATATGAGTTTATGTCATCTTTCAAAATGTTCATATTGACATGCATACTATCATAAACAGATACGTCATGTTTTCCCATTTCATTTCATTCCAACCAATATCTTCCCAAAATTTCACGGAGATTGATAAGCTTAATTTAAACTTAATTTGTATTAGGCAAAGAAAAAGAAATGTTCAGAAAATTCTGAAGCATTGTCCTGGATTTTTACTAGCTTACTTTTAAATCTTAAAAGTACGAAAATACCACTTGGTTAGGGAACTGCTCCATGCTCAGATAAAACCCTAAATCTTAGAGGCTTAACACAATATGTTAATTTCTCACTTCACCCAAATGAAATCTAAAATAGGGTTCTCGGTTGGTGGGCGCCACACCTCCCAGTGGTTGGTTTCGTCTTCTTCAACACATGGCTTCTGAGATCACCAAGCTAGCAAACATAGGAAGGGACCATGGGGGATTTGTATGGGTAAGTCCTGGAAGCAGCACACTATAAACTAGTCACTAACATTCCATTGGCCAAACTCAGAGATATTGTCACACCTAAGTGCAAGGGAGTCTGGGAAATACAGTCTAACTCCAGGACTATTAAGAAAAAAGAGGCTTTGTGATCAGCTAGCACTCAGCTCCATTCTCAAACTTTTCACAGTCCTTTTCTCAAAGTTATAAAATAAAAGAAAGTAAGATGTCATTCATAAACAATCAAACAACAACAGCAACTTAAGATACTTTCTAAGGTTTAATTTACTAAATAATTAAATGCTGTTGTCAAAGCAGTTAATATTGGATCTAATTAAACCCTGAAATAGTAAGTGATTTTAAGGTTGGAAAGCAGATTCTGGGGGCCAACTTCTATGCCACATAGTTTTTGAAAAAATTAATAAAATATTATTGTTTTTTTTTCACAAATATTTATTGGTTGTTTACTATTCACCAAGATTTTGTTTTGTATTTAATATTATACATTAATATTATTTTTAATTATTTCATTCTACCACAGGGGGCCAACTTCTATGCCACATAGTTTTTGAAAAAATTAATAAAATATTATTGTTTTTTTTCACAAATATTTATTGGTTGTTTACTATTCAGCAAGATTTTGTTTTGTATTTAATATTATACATTAATATTATTTTTAATTATTTCATTCTACCACATACCGATAACACCCTTGGGAGTAATAGAGAGGTTTTATTTTTCTCTTGTTACATTTGAGAGAAGAAAGATAACTTCTTATTTCATCAAAAATAGAAAAGTGCATGGTGCTAATTTTTTTCTCTAGTGTTAACGTGACTTCTATTTTCTGATTGCATAGCAATGACAATTGGTCTCATCTACTTGTTAGTTCAAAGGTATGAACATAACTTCTATGAGGAAATATTATTTATATTTATTCCAAATTATATTCAATGAAGAGCTCAAGTCACTATAATTCAGTGTAATTTACTCTTAGAGTTTAAAAGTTAGCTCTCATGCAGTGTATCCTGACTTCTGAGAAACTTAAAATTTCTCTTACCAAATTGCAAAAGCATGAATTTTAAAGCATTATTTGCATGTGCTGCTTTTGTTTATTGTGGTTTTGTTTACTTGTTTTTTTTAAGCAGCATAAGTTCGTATAGTAAATACTTAGTATTAGCCCTAAAACATTTTCACAGAAGTATCTTGGCATTACAAAGAATTTTTTAATTACTTTCATTTACATAACAAAATGTACCTCTAGTTTGTAGCTGTTGATATTATTTTTATTTTGTCATTTTGTTGTTATAATTGAGAAGCAGTGAAGCCTTCAAGCACATAACAGGGGCCATAACTTACTCCAAAGAGCTCTTCTGTAATCACGGAGGAATCAAACTTGCTGACTTAGATGGAGGATATTTCTCCAGGACTAGAAAGATGAAGACTTAAGAACTGTATATGGAGACGTTAAAAAAAAAGTACCTGAAAAAGACAACGTGCTAAATTAAAATTAGGAACTAGGTTTTTCTAGCCTCAAGTCAAATGTTTTGTTTAGTAACACACTTCCTGCCAAAAGTAAAGAGATACACATTTTATTTTTTCCAATGTAAAAGTAAACATTAAACTGAGAAGATCGTTTCCTAAATTTTTTTTTTTTATTCCCAGATTAGAGTAGCCACTCATGTATGGACCACATAACATAAAAGGGGAGATAATTGTTCTTTTGTGAATAGCATGTGTACAATACCAACAGTAAGTATAAAATACACCTAATTATCTCTCTTTATATTTGTGGAGAGCTTTCTTTTGGGGGTAGGTGATAAATCTATTTACTTATATATGTATTTCTGAGAATAGGAAGTCAAGAGAAAATGATTGGTGAATTACAGAGTGGGGTAGTTCCTAATAAGTACTGGGACACAGACACAAAAGAAAAATATGCCTTAGAGGGGCTAGTAAGGAAAAAACTACGTAAATGAATAGTGATAATAAATATGACAATTGGGATTAGAGAGATTAGGGAAGGATGGCCAAGTGATAGTTCTAATTCCAAGAAATGGGGATGATTAAACTGGCTTCTGTTGGGACAAAGAAAAATTCCCTAAGGAGATGACCTGCTGAGGTCAGTGAAGAAGCCATTCTGATAGGCTAGGCTAAAGACAATTAGGGACTTATGTCTAAATTGAAATCCTTCATGTATTCCTTTATGTATTAGTTTATAGTAGGCTTATTCTGTGCCCAGAAATATATAGAGCTAGCCAGGTCTAAAGAGTTGCAAAAGTCAGAAGGAAGGTGTTTCAAGCAGAGAAAATACATGTGCTGATCCTGGAGATGAAAGAACATTCCAAGACTGACAGATATTTTATTTGTCTTACATATAGATTTCACAATGTGGTTGCATGTTAAGAACTCCTGGAATGATCACAAAGGACATGACAAATAGTTGGGTATTACAAGTAATTGCTGGTCTTTCAAGCAGCTCAGATTTTCCAGGTTGCCCAGATGAGACAACAAAACCCCCTATACTTTTATCCTTCTTTGACCTGGTTCAGTTCATAGCTGTATGTTTAGAACAGATCCAAACTAAATTAGAAATGATCTCATGTGATCATGTGAATTCTCAACTTCTCTCAATATCTTCTTTTAGAGGCCTGTTTCTTTGTAGAGATCTTTTCTTTTCTTTTTTTTTTTTTTTCCAAGTTGAATGTCTGTTTTCTTAATCTAAATACATTATTCTTTGGTAAGTCTTAGAAGTTGGCTTGCTATAAATGATTCTGGACACTGCCAATTAGTTAGGATTCTCAGCATAAGCAAAAGAGACAGTTTAAGCAAAACGGGGAGCTTATTTTAAGATGACTGTAACTGTGGGTGGAAGGATTAAAATTATTGCACAAAAAAGACTACCAGAAGTCATTGCTTCTGGGGGTTAGGACAGTTAACAGATATACAGTGAGCTCAGTAATTACACATCATGGTGCTATTACAAATGTAAACACTTAATTTTGCAAGAACATCTATCAAAATGTTGGAAATATTACATTTTTATATACATTTATATAACAATGAATCGCCATAATTCCAGGAATTGAGATTCCAGTGGAATTGAGAGGATAAATCTACAAAAATATGTTCTAATATTGGTGGCTTTTATTTTATTTTATTTTTTATTTTTTTGTCCTTTTTGAGATCGGCTGCACCGCGCTCAGCCAGTGAGCGCACCGGCCATCCCTATATAGGATCCAAACCCGCAGCAGGAGCGCTGCTGTGCTCCCAGCGCCCCACTCTCCTGAGTGCGCCTCGGGCTCAGCCCTGATAATATTGGTGGCTTTTAACATTAGACCTAATTTTTTTCTAAAAGCAAAATTCAAATAATTATTATGTGAAGTGTCACATTGTATTTAGCTGCTTTTTCTAAATAGCCTAGTTTTCTATTTGAAATACAGTGCTTTATTTGAAATATTAAAATATAATAAATACATTAGCCTTCCTCTTATAAATTTTCTAAATCCTAGTTGGAAGTGTTTTGGTCTGTCGAAAAGAAATAATTTTTACTTATATTGATACAATATCTGTGTGTTTTTGTTAATGACATCAGAGAATTCTATGGAAACAGTATGGGTAGGAATGTTCCAAACTGAATACTAGTGAAGGGCCAAGTTTATAAAAATTATCTATATATTAATAAAAAATACATCACATTGCTAACATAATCTTCTCTTATAATGATCTTAATCCCACAAAGCGAGCCTCTTTTCCCTACTGGACAACTCCATAGTTACTGAATGTATTAACTGTTCCTAAGATCAAAAAATTCTTTTTGTCTTTTTTTTTTTTCGTGACCGGCAACGGCCTGAATGTATTAACTGTTCCTAAGATCAAAAAATTCTTTTTGTCTTTTTTTTTTTTCGTGACTGGCAACGGCTCGCAACCCTCAGTGTCGCGCCTGTACTGGACCGGGACTGGCAACGGGATCGCAACCCTCGGTGTTGCCCCCGCTCCTCGCTCAGCCAGTGAGCTGCCGGTCTGTATGTGGGATCCGAACCCTCGGTGGGAGCGCCGCCGCGCTTCCCAAGCAGCGCACTGTAGCAGTGCGCCACCGGGCCGGCCCTAAGATCAAAAAATTCTTAAGCAAGGAAGTTACATGATGAGTTGATGATGGGACATGCACATTGTTTCACTAAGATCTAATCAGAAAATAGGATCTCTCTCAAAGCATACTTCTAGTAGCCTGGCCTACGTTTGAACCAGTGATTTGAGAGACACAACTCTTTATGCTTGAAGTTTAGAAAAGTGTATGGAAGGGAGTCAGATTTTCCCAGAGAATATTATCTAGAGGGCTGTTTATGATTTAGGGGAGAGTATTTAAGATGAGAATTATCTCTCCAGATTAGTGCCTACGTATTTACCCCTCTAGTCTGACCTTGCCTATAGAGACTTTACACTGTCCCCATTTTAAGACCAGAACATAATATATATCCACATCAAACAAGTTCAATGTATGTATAATAGCCTCCCCCAACTTTCCTGCTCATCATCTCCAGAACTTAAAAAATTCTTGTCCACCTCCCTTATCCCACAGAGTTTGAGAAACACTGGCCCATAATTTATAATAGAGGTTCAGTGAACTTTTAAAGACAATGCAGAATAGAGCATAAACAGCATACAATTTAGGGTGAATATCAAACATTATTGCTCTTAGAAAATCTTGATGCATTTCCCACCATAGGGAAATTCCCACTGGACGTGTCCCTCGCCGGCCCCAGCTGCCAGAAGAACGTTCATACCCCATTATATTTCAACATCCTTTCACTCATTTTCTCTTTCAGGTTCGCAACACAGTTCTCTGGGAATCAGAGAAGTCCAAATCTCTATTTCTGTAATATGCATGAAACAAACAAAAACTTTGTCACTTTTCCAACTAGATAATAACCAGAGACATTTTCTTTTAGAGTCATTAGTTTTATTATTTTACTTAGCAAAAGAGTAATTCTCTTTGTAAAAATATAAAAAAAAAAAAAACTCTGTTATTTTATTCTCTTAGTGTTCCCAAGTAAAATGGCTCAAACGGTAGCCCTATGTTAATACAGTTTATGTACCTCTACGCATACCACACAGCGCGGGGGATACTAAAGTAATATGTAACATGGACATCGTTGCCTGCTACGCCCAGGTGGCCTAAATGGAAACCAAAGGCATTAAAGTTCATAGTGAATGCCTTCCTTACCCTAGAAAAATCTATCTTTTTGAGTAGAGTGGCAATCACTTAATTTTGTAAACATAACATTGGCTTAAAAGAAAATCTTTTTTCAAGGTGTCTAACATTTTCTGGAATTAGCTTATGAGTTTATGTAACCTGAATTCATAATAATACTTATATGGATTCCATGGTTTTATTTTGAGTATTTGGTGAATTTTTAACTGTCCTTTGTGTGATTATTAGAATGGAATTTAAAACAATGTTATTTCTCTAAGGGTATAAAATGAAAACCTGGTAATGCTTTGGTTAGAATACCAACACTATCTGGAGGCATAAATGGAATTATATATTAACACTATTGACTTATTTTTGCACATAAACACACGGCTAAAATCATCTGCAGATTTAACTTGAGGAAACAATTTCTTCCTCAGGGCATTCTGGCATTTGGCAGGGATCTTGAGTAGCTTTTTCCTCTCCTCTTCTGGCTGTGCTCACTGGGACTCAGAGCGGGGACTGTCCATAAGATCAGATGCATGTAATCATGATCAATTTCCTGCAAGTGTAGAAGGGTTGGGCACTCGAGATGCTTGGCCACACATTTTTTATTCTGTTTTCACGGGTGGTGTTTTTCTGTCTGTAAGAGCAGCTGGAATCCAACTATGTAGAGGAAAGGAGACGAGAGAAACTGAAACTCCTCGTAGGTCCAAGAGTATTCCCTGTTTGTCTGGTTTCTTTTCCTTTAAGTAAATTTTCTGCAGTTCCAGTTTCTCTACTACATGCAATGTGATGAAAGCTATGGGAACCCAGACTCAACTCAATGCACAAGTATTTGATGCCACAAATCTGAAGAAATGTCATTTTATTTCAAATGTTAGTATCAGTGCTTCATGGAGAACAAGTCCGCCTTAGAAAGTCCCCAAAGTATCTGTAACTGACTGTTGCTAGCTTAAAGCCTCAGCTGTGAAAAGGCATTTTCATTTTAGCTGGCATCCAGTATGTTCGGGCTGGAAGGACACCTGGTACATTGGCAAGTTGTACACCAGATAACAAAAGAAGAGCAGAAGTGACTTTCTCCTTTTCCACAGACTATATATATAACTCTGTGTGTGTGTGTATGTATATGTGTGTGTGTGTGTGTGTGTGTTTATGGGGAGAGAGAGACTTTCATATGTACGTATTATGTGTGTGTGTATATACCCTTTATATATATATATATATATATATACCTGTATGTGTATGCATGTGCACATGTATTATATATGTACCTGTATATGTATACCTGTATACGTGTGTATGTCTACCGGTGTGTGTGTGTGTGTATGTGTGTGTGTAATGTACCTGTATATGTATACCTGTATACGTGTGTATGTCTACCGGTGTGTGTGTGTGTGTATATGTGTGTGTGTGTATGTGTGTGTGTATATATATAGAGAGAGAGAGAGAGAGAGAGAGAGAGAGAGAGAGAGGACTTTCATATGTATGCATTATATGTATGTGTTGTGTACATAAAATTATTTTCTTCATGAAAATGAAGATTCTGACTTAAAAAAAAATGTTTCCTGTAAAAGCAGATATTTCAATACCTCAAAGTCATTTTTTCTAGTTCCCTTTGGAAATACTTTCCTGGGCCTATTATTCTCTGATTTCTGATTATGCTCTTAGCTTTTCATCAAGAATAGAGATTTTCAAACTTGTCACATGAAGAATATTCCATATCTTTTATGAAACTGTTCCTTCAGCAACTGTTCATTGTCTTATTCAGTCCCTGTAATATGTAATATTGTATCTATACAATAGTAGCAGTAGGAAAAAGTATCTCTGTTTATGTAATTGTTATTATATAAAGAGGATGTGTAAGACATTTTACTTCTTGTTTGGCAGGAAGCTCACTGTTAAATTTTAAGCTTACCTGCAATTAATATCCTTAGCTCAGGCTTTCTGGTAAAACTCCCCCTGCCCCCCATCTTTCATAATTTTTGTGGTACTAGAAAGGTGTGCGTCCTTCTACCAAACTCAGCTAGACCTCAGGGAAGGGGGTGTGGTGCCTTGATAGCCATTTTGAAACACCGTAGGCAGGCATCTTCACCTGGTACCTGGGAATTGCCAAAATGTTGCAAATCATGGCTTGCACAGTGTGTTTCCTATTTAGCAGCTGGACAGGGAGGAGACTTGGGGCAAATAACTAGAAGTCCCTCTTTATGTAAAGACTGGATGATTGACTGGCCCAGATTCTGAACTCAGGTGATGTTAATTTTCCATTTATGTACAAAGAGTACAGCTAGCTAGTGAGGACTACAAGCCAATAGACCTTCTGGGAATGCAACCAGTTACCCTTGCTGTTGGCCAGACTTTTCCTGGGCAGCTGTCTTCATCTCTAAAGCATTTTCTTGCTGAGTTTCCCTATCACACTGTCGTTCTCTTATCCTTCCTGCTTTCTTCCAAGCATCTCTGGCTTAGTGAACGCATCTCTTTATGCCTATAGACCAAAAGCCCTATGGTTGCCTTTTCTCTATTGGAAGGCCTTCATGTCTGTTCAAGAAGAAGATCCTAAATTTCCTATTAACACTGGACCCCAAATGGGCAACAGAACATTCACCTCTCCCATTCTGTCATTCAGAGAAGACTCAGTCTTCAGGAGCATGACCAAATGACATTCATCCCTGAGGTGAAGAATGCATTTTTCTATTCAACCTGACAAAACAGTCTCTCCACTCCAGAATGGTTTAAATCAATTCTCATAACAAAGCAAATAAAGAAAATAAGTTGGATTTTCATATGCAAATAGTTTGAAGATTGAAATTCTGCTAATTTCTAAGGATCATCAGTGCATTACGGTTTATAATTAGATTTTTCGTGTATTACCTTTATCCTCATAAAAATAATGTTATCATTATCGTCAACACGGACTTGGTGAAATAGAGCCTCAGGGAAATGGTAACTTGTACAGAATTGCAGGGTAGAAATTGTAAAACTAGTTATCATGGTCTGTTTTGTTTTTATTTCATGTCTAAAACATACAATAACCTTCTCAAGTCAACTTCCAACCCTCTTTAATTTTGTTTTACTGGCTTTAGTACATATTTGCTCCTTTTTGTTTTATTTTTATGCCAACTCTTACAGATTAATTATTTTGAAATAAGATAAGGTAAAATGTTAAGTACTCTAAAAAATGATGTCTTATGTTTAAAGAAAACAATGAAAATTTCACCAATATTGTTAATTAATTAAACTTCCAAGCTGCAATAGATAATACATTGCTTGGAGGGAATGGGAAACCTATCCAATTTGTACCTTGACTGTTCTAAATATGATTCATGGTGAAAATTCATGGTGAAAATTTGTCCTTAAATAATGCTCTCCACCCCCAGACGTGCAAAATCACTATATTAATCAATCCTGTGCATAACTCTGATCTTAACTCTAGTGCTAAATGTGGATTTTACTCATTCATTTTAATGGGATGACTTTTAACCTCCATTACTCACCTTAAGAGACTTATGTGAGACTAAAATTAAGTCAATGACTGGAAATGTCAAGTAATTAAACATCTGGTTTTTAATATAAAACAAAACACTTCACGCCTGTGGTCTCTGTCACTTGATCCCTCCCCAGTGCTCTGTGTTTAAGCTGCTTCTGGCTGCATTTAAACTCTTAGC
The DNA here is from genome assembly GCF_000696425.1 of Galeopterus variegatus. Taxonomy (NCBI): domain Eukaryota; kingdom Metazoa; phylum Chordata; class Mammalia; order Dermoptera; family Cynocephalidae; genus Galeopterus; species Galeopterus variegatus. The sequence goes on along the minus strand of NW_007732453.1, from coordinate 108,152 downwards.
CACGCCAGACATAACTCCATGCTTCCCATATAGTAGCCCTCGGATATTCTTGTCTCCACGGCCTTCTTCTAGGATTGCTGAGTCTGTTGCTCAGGGCTGAGTTTAGAGTCCAATTTCTCTCTTGCTCTACTGGTGCTGAAATATAGCTGAAGGAAGCGATAATGATATGTGTTTAACTTCACCTGGAGAAATCTTTCTATTTTGTTTTGTGAGTGAACTTAGTAATGGAGGACATTTCTCTCCCCCACCGCCAACCCAAGGTGGAACTGGGTCCTTCTCGTGGGAAGAATGCTGTGTCATCTGATTTTTGAGATGGTATATTTGGACCTCTTGTTCATTTTCTCTTTAAAGCTCTTTAATAGGATACATCTTTTGAGGCATCCACTAACCACTGAAAAACAATGTTTTCTCGCTTGTGTTTAAGGCAAATGAGAAAGATCTGGGGTGCTTCTGGGTTGGCCCATACATAATGCAAAGTGAAGGAAGCAGGATACATCTTTTGAGGCATCCACTAACCACTGAAAAACAATGTTTTCTCGCTTGTGTTTAACGCAAATGAGAAAGATCTGGGGTGCTTCTGGGTTGGCCCATACATAATGCAAAGTGAAGGAAGCGGTTTTCTTCTCCATGCCACCCACCCTAATGCTGCCATGCCTATAAGGTTGGTAGCTAAGTTTTGCCTGTAATAGTGAATATCTGTTGTTTATGGCTTCCCAGAATCTGTGATCCTTCCTGTGATTTTTCTTTAGAGACTAGCCCTTCTTGAGTCTCAGTCCATGACCTCTGGTGTGGCCATCTCCAACCTTGTATCAGGACTAGAACTAGCTAACTAGCTAATTCCACCAACTAGACATAATAACTAGTTTAGATATGAGCAAGTAATTGGGTTCAAGCTGTTTCAATCCTGGAATTTTCCTGGAAAAACTAGAAAGGAGAAATTTTTCTGCTGAGCTTTCTCAAAAAAGAGAATGTAAGCATGAAGTTTCTGCTGGCCATTTTTTCTATCACAGGCAAAAAATACTGTCTTAATAAGTGGTTTTTTTTTTTTTTCCTTTTTGTCTTTTTTACTGAC
>NW_007732453.1:102508-106080 GCF_000696425.1 Galeopterus variegatus | reverse complement strand
GCGCTCAGCCAGTGAGCGGGAACCGGTCTCCACATGGGATCCGAACCCTTGAGCGGCGCACTCTCCAGTGCACCACCGGGCCGGCCCAATAAGAGGGTTTTTAAAAAAATAAATAAAAATGAAAGAAAGTAAAGCAGACATAGGAAATAATGCAAAATGGAGTATACTATCTAGCCAGTAACAAATTCTATCTTTATGCTTTTTGATAGAATGAATCAATACTTTTTTTTTGCATAAAGCAAATTCACTAAATTTGAGGATTTTTTGTTGTTTTTGTTTTGATTTTTATCTTTGACAAGCAGAAGATTCTTGACCAACATAACTCCACTTCAAAGGCCTAGATAATTTCAGTTCAGAGGAAAGTTCTATTTTAGCAATGGGATAAAATAGTATTTTCTAAGCTCCTATGTTGATTACAGTTTGTTTTCTTAACTCTATTTTCAAATCAAACAGAGGGGCAAGAACTAATTAGGCTTTTTAAAACTTACAATACCCCGTGATACTTTGATTCCTCTCTTGTGAGAAATGACTGGTTATAATTTTTCTCTCCATTATAGAAACCTATAATTTCTGTTATAGTATCTCACCTGGGCTTGCCTACTTATTTCACTGAAAAAACTGGGATTGTCTCATGTACAAGGCTGCCAGATAAGACCCAGGCATGGGACATACTTAGCCAGTAACAAATTCTATCTTTATGCTTTTTGATAGAATGAATCAATACTTTTTTTTTGCATAAAGCAAATTCACTAAATTTGAGGATTTTTTGTTGTTTTTGTTTTGATTTTTATCTTTGACAAGCAGAAGATTCTTGACCAACATAACTCCACTTCAAAGGCCTAGATAATTTCAGTTCAGAGGAAAGTTCTATTTTAGCAATGGGATAAAATAGTATTTTCTAAGCTCCTATGTTGATTACAGTTTGTTTTCTTAACTCTATTTTCAAATCAAACAGAGGGGCAAGAACTAATTAGGCTTTTTAAAACTTACAATACCCCGTGATACTTTGATTCCTCTCTTGTGAGAAATGACTGGTTATAATTTTTCTCTCCATTATAGAAACCTATAATTTCTGTTATAGAATCTCACCTGGGCTTGCCTACTTATTTCACTGAAAAAACTGGGGTTGTCTCATGTACAAGGCTGCCAGATAAGACCCAGGCATGGGACATACTTAAATAAACTAAAGAATCCTTTGTTGTTTATCTGAAATTCAAAGTTAACTGGGTATGCTCTATTTTTATTTGTTAAATCTGGCAAGTCTACTCACTGTGCTCATACAACCCCATGAAAGAGCTGTCACTTACTCTGGTTTCACTTGAATTAAATGCTAAACATCCCTTAATTACAGACTTGGTTTTATTATTATATATACTAGCAAGATTTTATCTATTGCCTTTATTTTTATTTATTATGTTTCAATCAAGCCTTAACTGCAGAGTATACAGGGAAATGTGAAAGGGATAGAAAAAAAATAGGAGGTTCTTTGACATGCAGGGAGTATTTAGTTTGGAGAAAAGAAACTAAAAGATAGGGTAGGGGAGAAATTTCATCTAATAACCAACTATCTCTTAAATAGAAAAGATGTCAGATACAATTTTTATTTTTCCAGAATATGCAGCTTGAATCACAGAGAAAATTATGGAGGGGCGGAGGAAGCATGTTAGATTTTGTTATGAATATAACTAGAAAGAAAACAAGTGTAATCGGCATTTGGTATGGAATGAACAAGACTAGATTTCTGCTTAAAGAGACTGCTGGTATTTGTGNGGCATTTGGTATGGAATGAACAAGACTAGATTTCTGCTTAAAGAGACTGCTGGTATTTGTGGAAACAAGCTATCTGTTAAGAACATTACACAAAGCATTCATGAATTGTTGTTTTCTGCTGGCAGATCACAGAAAATAATTTTGGGAGGGCCAGGAACCCAAGAGAAAAAGAGAGATGGTGAAAAGTTCTGGGCACATAATAGGTGAGAATGATTCCCACAGAAGGACATGTTTATGAGATTATAACAAAAAAAAAAAAAAAAAAACCCTGACAATGACAAATTTGTCACAGCAGGGTAGCTGGAGAATTTTAGCGAGAGCTAGAGTAATATATTCAATTTGAAATTGTTTCCTGCTCCTTGCTGGGACTTGGATTCTCTATTACCTCAAAAACTCTCTAAATGAGATGCATGCATGAGTGAAACTTTGAGGTATCGAAAGAGAGAAACTGGCTACAAGTAGAGTAAAACTTTCAAGAAATGGAAAAGCAGCGATAGGACTTGAGAAAATGAGAGATAAGAACTAGCAAAGAACTAAAGTAAAGCAGGGCAAAGGTAGGAAAATTTAAGGTGTTATGTGGAACCTCAAAAAATTAAGACAAAACGGGAGATAGCGTCTCAAAAAAAATTTTTTAAGAGTTAAATAAAAGATTTATAAAGAGAGGAAGAGTGATTGGGGATAAGCCAGTAACATGAGGTTAAGCTTTATAACTTTTAGAACTTTCCAACAATAAGATAGGCTGCTTTCTGTTGCAGTAGAAGCCTTGAAATTACTTAGGCTACCTAGCAAGACCATTATAAAAGGCATCCTTGGATGGAGTGGGGAGTAGATGGGAGACTTGTGCCATTGCTTACTGATACAGATAGAATTGTGTCCCCCAAGTTTTATGTATTAGAAGCTTGATACCCCTTATCACTGTTGAGGATGGGAAATCCTATTATGATAATTGAAAGATGGGGCCTTGAAGAGTTGATTAGGTTCTTAGGACCATGCACTAATTAATGGATTAATAATGGTGGTCATGGCTGCAGTTCTGAGTTTTAAAAGGAGAGTACATGAGGAACTCTCTCTCTCTGCTCCACCATTTTTGGCCATTTGAGACCCCTGGGTCACTGTCCCCACCATAAGGACCCTCACCAGATGTGTTCCCTGCACTGTGGACTTCCCAGCCTCTGAAACTAAGCAATGAATTTTGTTTTTTTATAAATTATCCAGTTCCAGGTATTTTGTTATAAGCAACAGAAACAGACTAATACATTTACATTCCACAAGTTTTCAATTAAATCCCCTACAACTCTGCATATAGCTGTACTTTTGTCCTTCACTATACTGCTCCAATTCACAAAGCATCCTTACATGGATATCGAGCCTCTTGGGAAACTTTTTTTTTTTTTTTTAACAGTTTTTTTATTGAAAGATAATTAATTATATTTATCTGTGGGGTACAGAATCGAATATCAATATGCATATACAATATGTGTGATCAAATCAGGATAGTTAGTATATTCATGTTTACAAAACGTATTCGATCTTTGTGACCCTTAACTAGTTTCATGCCCATCGCCCTCCCCCTTTCCCACCTCTAATAACCACAGTTCTGTTCTCTTTTATTTTTTGGAAAGTTTAATGTATTACTGTGATTGTTCTTTCTTTCTTTCTTTCCTTCCTTCCTCCCTCCCTCCCTCCCTCCCTCCCTCCCTTCCTTCCTTCCTTCCTTCCTTCCTTCCTTCCTTCCTTCTCTGTTCCCACTTATGAGTGAGGACATGCAGTATTTCTCTTTCTGTGTCTGGCTTATTTCACTT
>NW_007732453.1:100452-101228 GCF_000696425.1 Galeopterus variegatus | reverse complement strand
TTGGGTTACTTGTTTTCTTACTGTTGAGTTGTTTGAGTTCTTTGTGTATTCTGGATATTAACCCCTTGTCAGATGCATAGTTTGCAAATATTTTCTGCCATTTGTTAGGTTGTCTTTTCACTCTGCTAATTGTTGCTTGTGTCCTGCAGAAGATTTTTAGTTTGATATAATCTCATTTGTTATTTTCTCTTTTGTTTGCCTATGCTTCGGGGGTCATATTCATAAAGTCTTTGCCCAGTCCAATATCCTGAAGTGTTTACCCTATGTTTTCTTTTAGGAGTTTTATAGTTTCAGGTCTTATATTTAAATCTTTAATCCATTTTGAGTTGATTTTGGTATATGGTGAGAGATATGGTTCTATTTCTTTTTTCTATATATGGATTTCCAGTTTTCCCAGCACCATTTATTGAAGAGGCAGTCTTTTCACTGATGCATGTTCTCATTATGTTTATCAAAGATCACCTGGTTGACTGTAACTATGTGGGTTAATTTCTGGATTTTCTGTTCTGTTACATTGGTCTGAGTGTTTTTATGCCCTTACCATGCTGTTTTGATTACAATAGTTTTATGGTATAGTTTGAACTGACAGAGTATTATGCCTTTGGCTTTATTTATTTATTTATTTATTTGTTTATTTATTTATTTATTTTTTTGCTCAGGATTGCTTTGGCTATTCAGGGTCTTTTGTCATTCCATATGAATGTTAGGATTATTTTTTTTTTTTTCTTTTTCTGTGAATAAAGTCATTGGTATTTTCATGGAGATTGCATTGAACC
>NW_007732453.1:99487-100408 GCF_000696425.1 Galeopterus variegatus | reverse complement strand
TTTTTTTTTTCTTTTTCTGTGAATAAAGTCATTGGTATTTTCATGGAGATTGCATTGAACCCATACATCACTTTGGATAGTATGAACATTTTCACAATTTTAATTCTTCCAATCCAAGAGCATGGAATGCCCTTCCATTTTTTTTGAGTCCTATTTAATTTCTTTCAGTAGTAATTTGTAGTTCTCATTGTAGAGATCTTTCATCTCCTTGGTTAAACTGATTCCTAGGTATTTCATTTTTGGGTGACTATTATAAATGGGCTTTATTTTTTTCTGCTAGTTTGTTACTGGAGTCTAAAAATGTTACTGACTTTTGCATGTTGATTTTATATCCTGAAACTTTATTTTATTATATGTCTTGACACCACCTATATCAAGAGGATTCCAGTATGAGAAATCATGTAGTAGAAAGTTAACAACTTAATGATTAAATTTGTACCAGAAAAAATAACTTATTTTCCAACTCTAATTGACACAAATGGAGAAAATGTAGAGGCAAAACAAAACAAAAATGCAAAACATAGTGTTCAATTTACTGCAAGCTATTATATATATCTATAGAATCAAGCAATTCTAAAACAAGTAAATATATTCTTAGACTGTACTGAGAATTGTAAAAAAAACAAAAAATAGAAAGTTTATAACCTCTCTTAATCAAGCTACAAAACTATATCTAAAATATTATTCTTAATTCTCAGCTCCACTTAAAAGTAAGACAAATTTTATGTCTTCTATTCAGAAGAAACAATGGTAAATTGTTTAATATATAAATATTAAAATATATAAAGGGAATACTATTAACCTCAATTAACCAATTTTCATTTTATGTATTTTCCCTGGATGTTTAATATTATTGAAAGTTGTGGGCCGGCCCGGTGGCGCACTGGATAGTGCGCCGCTTGGGAAGCACGGCGGCGCTCC
>NW_007732453.1:96465-98480 GCF_000696425.1 Galeopterus variegatus | reverse complement strand
TCTTAGTTGTTTGTTTAAGCTCGATACATATATCATTGTGGATTGTAGTACTTCCCATCAGTCTGTACGAATGCTTTATTTAGAATATGTTAATTGTACATTTTTTAATTTATTGCACTTATTTTTACTCCTTGGTATTTGAAGTTTAATTTTGGTAATGCTATAAGGGCACAATTTTGAAAACTTTTATGTATTAAATTCTATTTATCTATTATTTGATGCATATGATACTAACTATATTAGAAAATGTTCTCTAGTGATCAATTTGATAGTTTTACTTTTAGAGAAAAATTTTAAACCATCTAATATTATATGGCCAATCTATAATATTATATTTATGCAGTGAAAAATGAAAATCTACCCTAATTATTTTTTTCTAAATGAGTAAGGAATTGGCTAAATACCATTTACTAATTTATCTTTGTCTTCCTTATTGATTTAGAATAACTTATTTTCATCTATTTAGTTACTTTATATAACACAGTGAATTTTCAATAAAACTATTTTTCATTGCTCTATGTATTCTTTGTCCAGTATAATACATTTTAAATGATAATTTACTAATTTGTTTAAAAAGTCTAAAATCTGTTATGGCTGGGGTCTCTGCCATTACTCTTCTATTTCCAATTCCCTGTGCTATTCTCACATCTTTTCCATTCCATATTAATTTGTAAGTTATTAATTTAAAAATTACCTTTAAGGTTTTGATTGGAATCACATCAAATTAGCTGGTTGTTCTCACTTTGGGGCATATTAAACACTACCATCTCCAGCTAGTTTGGGCTTAGGAAAGGCAATGTGAATAGTCCTGATCAGTGGAATGTGAGCAAAATGACCTGTGTTACTTCTGGGCCAAAGCATACAGGAACCAGAAGGAGATCTCCATAGACTTTCTTCCCTAGCAAGTTGAAAATGAGAGTCACATTTTCAATACAAAAGGGTCTCCATCAGATTGGATCCGAGTGTTGTGGGGAGCATTGTTCCCCACAGCCCTGCATTAGATATACATTGCGAGAGGAATTATACCTATGTTGTGTGAAGTTGCTGAGATTGGTGATTAATCACTTAGTCTAGCCTAACTTAGGTTATTCTTACTTAATTTATAGACCTAATTTCAGTACTATTATTGAATTAGGTTTATTTCTCCTGGAGGCAAATCCTACAGGCCTATTTTTCCTTTTCTTGTGATGCAACATTTTTGTCATGGGCTGTATGTTTGTTTTCATTTTACTTATCTTTATGAGAAAGGTTAGTGTTTCCTCTTATATAAGTAAGTGAGTAGGAACTGAGTGATGTTCCTGCTTCAAAAAACAAGTTCCCAGACATGATCCACTTTTAGGAACATAACTGAGTTAGTACTGGANTTATAGTTTCAGGTCTTATATTTAAATCTTTAATCCATTTTGAGTTGATTTTGGTATATGGTGAGAGATATGGTTCTAGTTTCTTTTTTCTATATATGGATTTCCAGTTTTCCCAGCACCATTTATTGAAGAGGCAGTCTTTTCACCGATGCATGTTCTCATTATGTTTATCAAAGATCACCTGGTTGACTGTAACTATGTGGGTTAATTTCTGGATTTTCTGTTCTGTTACATTGCTCTGAGTGTTTTTATGCCCTTACCATGCTGTTTTGATTACAATAGTTTTATGGTATAGTTTGAACTGACAGAGTATTATGCCTTTGGCTTTATTTATTTATTTATTTATTTATTTATTTATTTATTTGCTCAGGATTGCTTTGGCTATTCAGGGTCTTTTGTCATTCCATATGAATGTTAGGATTATTTTTTTTTTCTTTTTCTGTGAATAAAGTCATTGGTATTTTCATGGAGATTGCATTGAACCCATACATCACTTTGGATAGTATGAACATTTTCACAATTTTAATTCTTCCAATCCAAGAGCATGGAATGCCCTTCCATTTTTTTTGAGTCCTATTTAATTTCTTTCAGTAGTAATTTGTAGTTCTCATTGTAGAGATCTTTCATCTCCTTGGTTAAACTGATTCCTAG
>NW_007732453.1:79018-96455 GCF_000696425.1 Galeopterus variegatus | reverse complement strand
TTCAAAAAACAAGTTCCCAGACATGATCCACTTTTAGGAACATAACTGAGTTAGTACTGGAGTGGTCAAAATCTGGTATTCCAATGATCTTGAACTATGGCAGGTTCTGAAGGAATTAAGGAATTTGATATTAGCAGTGTGAACTGGAACAGCTCACAGTCACAGAGATGGGGGACATTGGTTAGGTAGGGAGCGTTGGCATATGTTAAAGCCAATTCTTATAGCACCATAGCAGTTAAGAATATTGATATTGAAAATAACAGTTAGATGGGGAGCTGAATCTGAGACCCTAGCTTTGATTTAAAACACTTAGGAGAGGTCAAGGAAAATCTTGGCTGGATTTGCCCTCCAAAAACTCTCCAATTCAGAAGCAAGTCCACTTTGGTATAAAAGTTGTTTAGGAAAGGTCCACAAGAATCTCACATATTAACAATAAGCATAATTTTACACAGAAATATTATCAAGTACATAGGAAGTATCCATTATGCATGAAACTCAGAAGAAAAAAAGAACAATTTTTGATAAATTGCTTGATGAATCAAGACAATGTGATTTGAAGTACAAAATACAGTAGATACGTGAAAAATTTTTTTTGAGAAAAAATAATGTAAATACAAAGATGAGGAAACACTTAGCAATGAATAGACAATTATTAAAAGGGAATAATAAATAAATGGAAGTAAAAATATAATTATAAAAAACTCAATTGATGGGTTAAACATCAGAATATATACAGCTGGAGAATAAATTAGCAACACTGAACAGTCAGTGGATATAAAGTATGTAATAATAAATTTTTATGAAGTGGAAAGAAGGAAGGAAAAGTAAGAGATATGAAAGACAAAATGAGGAAGATTAACACACCTGATGGATGAGAAAAAGAGAGAAACTATAAAGAAATATTTACAAACAATTTTTAAATTTTAATTTATCAATATACAATGTAGTTGATTTTTGTATCCCTCCTCCTTTTCCCCCTCCCCCCACCATCAACATTATATCTATTCACATGTCTTAACAAGTTCGAGGAATTGTTGTGACTATTGTGTCTTCTTGCCTCCCCATTTGTTTGTTTGTATATTTATTTATTTATTTTAACTCGCACAAGTAAGTGAGAAAATGTGGTATTTCTCTTTCTGTGCCTGGCTTATTTCACTTAATATAATTTTCCCTAAGTCTGTCCATGTTGCTGTGAATGGTAGTATTTCATTTTTTTTTTAATATCAGAGTAGTATTCTATTGTATAGATATACCACATTTTCCTTATCCACTCATCTGATGATGGGCATTTAGGCTGGTTCCACCTCTTGGCTACTGTAAAGAGCACTGCAATAAATGAGGGAGTACAGGTATCCCTTCAAAAAAATAAATAAAGACAAAATGGTTGTGAATTTACAAAAGCTGTAACAAAACATAAACTCACATGCACCAGAAACTTAAAATATCCCAAGCAAGATTTAAAAATAATAATATGTTTTGAAACTACAGAACATCAAAGACAAATAGAAGGTGTGGAAGCCACTAGAAAGAATAAAAAGATTTTCTGTAAAGGCATACTCAAATTATAGCAATTGTAATTTATGATACAGTGGATTAATATTTACAAGGACATGAGCAAAATTAATAGTTCATCTAAAATTGCATATGGTACAAAACTATAACGAAAGAAAAAAATCTACAGTTAGTTCAGGGAGTTTACCACCAGGAAACCTCTAAATTAAATTTCAAACTGAGATGGCCTGAGATCAAAAAATGGTGTGGACCAAATAACAATATAAATTTAGACAAATATTTTTTATAAAATATTGAGTTTAATTTTGAGAACTAAAAATTTAGGCAATAGTGTTAGGTAAGTTGGGAGGAACAGTATCAGCTAAAGTCCTTTTTTTGATGAGGGGGACTAGACAATCAATAATTTATTCATTTAAAAACTTATTTAAGTTCAACACACTATTTGATGAAGTCATACATAATAATTTTAACTGGAATGGCAGTGTAAAATCTCAAAACTACTAGAATGAAAAGTGGAATAAAGGGTGAAAGTAGAATAATAAGAACACCAAGAACAAACTAACTTCATCCAGAAAGAAAAAAAAAGTGAAAATAAGGAAAACAAAAAGTAAAATGAACAGAAAATGAGAAGTCAGAGAGTAGCCAAGAGTCCAAATGAATCCTTTACCGATGTATGTTTTAATGAACAAGACTTGCTTGTTAAAGGTCAAAGATTGTCAATTGGACTAAAACAAAAATATAGCTAAATGATGTTTACAGGAGATATAATAAAAACATAAATCCTGGGATGATAAATGATTTATCAGACAATAGCTAACTAAATAAAGCTTGGAAAACTATATTAATACGTGGAAAAATTTACTTTTTGATAGAAATAACAAGCTGTATTAGGGAGAGCAATGAAATAAGCACAAGGTGCTTAATTCTGGTTTAATACCAGAAAGTTACAGCATTTTTGAGCATGTATGTACTTGGTGAGATTGTTTCGAATATGTAAATCAAAAATGTTTTGAACTATAAGAAGTGTTAGACAGATCATCCTTGAAGAGAAAAACTCAGTATAGCTCAATTCGATATGTTGAGGAAATAATTACCAATAAGATAAAAATAGAAAAAATGTTTAATCTAATTAACACTCAAAAAATTCTGCATCCAAAAATTAGAAGTACACATTTTTCTCCTTATTCATGGGACATTTACAAAAATTGATCCTATACTAAGCCACAGACTAAGCCTTATCTTATTTCAAATAAGAAGTATTATTCAGACAACTGTTCTGATATAAACTGCTTCCTACCACATATCTCACAAAGAACTTCATCAGGTTAGCACAGTTATTTAAGAGATGTGTATTTCCTGTCACTGAAAATGTAAGCCACTTTGGAAAAAGGGTAATGGAACTTATTGTCAAATGTCTAGGAAAATTCTGGGACAAGCAAATCAGAATTTTCTGGGGTCTTTTATAGCCTAATGTAGCCAGCTATAGAGGAAAAGTGAAAGACCTTGTCTCTGACGTTAATCTTGCTTAAATCCAGCTGTGGCATTTACTGTAGTGTAGAAACTTGGTAAAGATATTCTGTCTCACAGTATCTTAATTTGTTTACTCATAAAATGTGTACTTATAGTATTAACATAAAAATTAAATGAGATGATACATATCAAGTCTTTAAAAGAGTGCCTGGCACACATTAGCATTCAAGAAATTCCAACTTTTGAATTATGTACTAATGTGTTCATATTGACACTCTTACAGAGGATTCACAGTACACAGTATAAGATCCTCCAAACTTGTTTTCCCTGAACATTTTTTTCCCCCACAGAAGCAGCTCAAAGAAATAACATTCACACGTTTTTGGAAATGCTGTTGTCCAGGGTTTTTATCAACTTTATTGTTTAGGACTCATTAAATAAAAATCATCTAAGCACATATTCATTCTTTCAACAAATATGTGTTGAGCTCCTGCTATGTACTAAGTATTTGTGGATACTACATTGGCAGGTGGGAGCAAAGGCAAGGGTATCTGGTAGTCTATCTGAGCTAAAGCACAGTAGTTTCAAAGGCTCAATACATTTCAGTAAATGTCAAAGGTCATTGGGATGGCCCTGAATTCAGAAATTTCAGTGATTTCCCTTTCCTCCTTAGTAGTTGTTTGATTCCTCCACAGAGAATTATAGGCTTTGTGTTTTTCTTTTGTTCCTCATGTAGTTTATTTAAGCACAATTCCTATGCCTTTTTGATGTTACACAATTAATACTTCGTTTAACGATACTTTTGTGCCTCTGCTATGGCTTTGTACTAGATGCTGTGGCTAAAACAGTTAACATGAATGCCCAATTTTGTCCTTAGAAAGCTTAAGTCATTCTTGGGAGAAATTTTTCTAAACAAACTGACAGTAATGTGAAGACTGCTATGATAGTGGAAAACACAGTGCAGCTGCAACAATTTATATATAAATTAATATATGATTACATTATATAATTCATCCTAATTATCCTAAAAAAATACAAAACAAAACAAACTAATCCTTTCTTTGAGGTTCAGGATGTGATCTATATCATTGACTGTTGTTAAATTGAAGACATTAGGATTTAAAGGAAGACGAAAGTGAGAGTTCTCTCATGGAGGCTAACAATTGCAAATCGTGTCTCCAAGGCAAGGCCCAAAGAATCTAAGGACATTTGGAAAACAGGAACATTTCAAATGGTCTGAGGCTAAAGAGCCTCCATACCCAGATACACATAGTTAAAGCAACTGGAAGGCAATACTAAGTGTGTGCACGTGTGTGTGTTTGTGTGTTTTTCCCTAATGAGGCAGTACAGGCAGCTTGCTTAGCATTGTGCCACCCTAAGCCTCTTTTAAAAATTGTTCCAAGTTTTTGGCTTTCAGACAAACAACCACCCTGAGAGTTAAGATACTCAACTAATTATGTAAAAGCTGGAAAGCTAGAAGTCAACTCAGGTATATCTCCTTTAAGTGACCTTCATAATAAGATTTTTCTTCAGGTCTCTCCTTCCTTTGGGAATCAGCTGTATATTGCTAATTAGTTTCTCTATTAGCTTACCTTTTCCTGTTAATTGTCATTGATCACTTTGTGTCTCATCCACTCCCCTCCCACCCTCATCTAACACTATTCATTAAGAATAGTTACAAGAAATAATTATTTGTGCTCATGTAGTCAAATCGTTGATATGAAAAAGATTCAGTATTGGCAGTTAAATCTAGGCAACAGCCTTTGGTGGAAAGATAATTATGGAGGCATTTTGATAAGCAGTGTTTGTGGGTGTGACAAAGCATTCAATTTCAGTCACCTGATCTCCCAGAAAACTTGGCTTGGAGAGTGAGACAGAATCAGAGTTGGGAGACACCCAAAAGTGGTTGACAGACTCCTGAGCTCTACATGCTTGGTACCCCAGTTCACTAATTATGCTGCTTCATATATTTATACTGAAAATCAGTAGCCCTGATGTTGAATAACACATGGCATAAATGATGTTTTATTTCATAGCAAGTAGAAAGAGCAAGTGATTCTATTGATAAATTACATACCCTTCTGGAACTTCTTCTGTCACTATGTGAAGAATACAAAGGAATTATTTTATAAAAATAAATAAATAAAGTTATTTTTTCTACATATATGTGTGTGCCTGTGCTCACATTTCGTGTATGTGCATGATTCCTTTAGAGATATGGAAACCCTCTTTTATATACACATTAAGTTCTGAATGGATGTTTATGGTTCTATTTCTTCTGTAGTGAAAAGCAAGGCTTTCCTAAAACTAATATTGATGTTGTCTCTGTTTCTGGTAAGCTGAGTTTATATACACATTAAGTTCTGAATGGATGTTTATGGTTCTATTTCTTCTGTAGTGAAAAGCTAGGCTTTCCTAAAACTAATATTGATGTTGTCTCTGTTTCTGGTAAGCTGAGTAGCAGCTATTTTGCTTTCAGTTGCAGTTCTTTCTTACATATGAGAATTATTAGATTGGAAGTGTGTTCTTAGAGAAACTTGCATACATAGACACACATGAACATACTTATATGCACTATGTTTTATAAACAATTACAGTTATTGGATGAAAATAGGAAAAGCCAAGATGTATGTTGGGTTAGATTCTTCAGGAGGCAGGGAAAACAAAATACACCCTTGATGCTGCTCACATGTGTTTACAATATGACTGTCCCTGTTCCCACTCTGCACAATTCTACACATCTGAAGCCACTTGCCCCTATCTACAGACCTGTATTATGATACTTCAGAAAACCAGAACCTCTGTACACAATATCCTAAATGACCTATTACTTATATATAGGTATATGTACATGTGTATCTCCAATATAAATCTCCATATATATGTACATATATAAACCCATATATAAAAGCATATTTATATATAGGGATTTATTATGCAAATTCATAGGAATTAGCTCACACAGTGTGTAGACCAAGTCCTACAATCTGTCATCTGCAAGCTGGAGAACCAGGAAAGCCGGTGGTGTAATTTACTCTGAGTCTGAAGACATGAAAACAAGGAGAATGAGGTCTGAGGACAGTGGAAGATGTCTCAACTCAAACAGCAAGCAAATTTGTCCTTCCTTTGCCTTTTTGTTCTATTCATACCCTCAAGTGATTGGATGATGCCTGCCCCGACTGGTGAGAGCAGATCTTCTTTACTTGGTCTACTGATTTAAACGCTAATTTCACAGACAAACTCAGAAATAATGGTATGCCAGCTATCTGGGCATCCTTTTGCCCAGTCAAGTTACCACATAAAATTAACCATCACAATACCTGTGGCAGAGACCATTAACTGGGCACCAGACTGCCTCCTAGTCAGTCTAGAATTGCAACCCAACAGTAGCAACTTGAACTTTGCTCTTTCTGTTATAAAAATCCTCACTTGGGGGACAAGTTTAAAACTTTACTTGCTATGTTTTTATGTCCTGGAGTTGCTTTATTGCTGATTTGTCCAGTTTCTCTAAAACTTGGACCCTCATCATCATGCCAACATCCCTTATTATACAGGACGTTTTGACTTGGTGGCTGGGACCTACTGACTTGTGAAGTCTGAAAACTCTCCTAGCCCTCTGGATCTTCAAAGGTAGCTCATTTGGGTTTTTGCCTTACTGTGCAAGCCTGGATTTCTCACAGCATTGTACTGAACATTTTCTCTGCCTGACCAACAACATGCATTTGCCACTGGATTTCTACTGTTTCCTGTATTTCCACAGTTGGTAGGTCTCATTCCAGAACCAGAGTTGCTCTGTGTCTGCTCCACGATAAAGAATTTAATAGGAAAGTAGAGCCAGTAGAGACCCAGGATAGAGAAAGCGCTAGTGTTAAGAAGTTGTGATAATATTAGAACAGGACACCCCCCATCAAACCTAGTGTTCACTCAGCTTTTTATAACCATTTTAGTGGTGGAGATCTTATCTCAAAGCAAAATTTCATGGAGAAGCCTGATACATAAAATGTATAAAGAGCATCTCTCATTAAACCAGAGTAAAATCTCTTCTCTCCCACCAATTATAAGTACACTAAATCCTGGATTTCTGTTGTCTACTTGTTGAAATCTATACAACTGTTTTAATTTCTAAATGACAAAATTCAGGCCCTGGAGCAGTAAAAATGACTATATAACACATCAGAGACAGACCTGCCTGGGACTGTGACACAGGTTAGTGAACCGTCTTGCCTGCACTCTCCTTTTTCAGTCTCCTTTCTGTCCCATGCATCGTCACTACACATTTCTGGATTAATATCCCCAAGTTGACTTGACAGGTGAGGCTCAGAAAAAAGCAGTTGGGAAATTTTACTCCTTTTATTTGGTAGAAAGCCTTTGTTTTTTTCTGCTACCTAACTTGATGAATGAAAAATGCTGCCCTCCAAACCCTTTACTTATAATTAGAGGTAGGTGCATTTTTATTATAGTATTCATGCTCATGTGGAACAGAACTCTGGAGAAAGATTCATCCCTAGATTGCTGTCAGAAGCATTTGTTTCTCTGGAGTTTGGTGGTCTGCATTACCAACGTTCAAGGGAAAAAATTTGGTGGGATGTCTTTTAAGTTAGCCAAGTGTTAAATAGCGTTTACAAAACATACTGGCAAATTTTAAACATTAATGTTTATAACTGAAAATAAAATCTGGTAATTCTCAGTGGATTAGAAAATATTAGAAACTGTATTCCAAAGAAGTTATATAATTATGCTGATCACATTTCGTATTCTTATAATTTTATTAGTTAATAAATTATTCCCTGTATTTTTTCCAATAAAATTATTTAATTGGTAAAAGAAATTGCAGTTTGGATAAAGATATAATTTAGCTCACTTTATGCATTTTGGCATATTATTCCTTTGCGAAATTTATAAATTACAATGAAAGAGGTCATATAAGTGGCAGTGGAAAATAAAATGCATCAATATACATGCATTTTTAATAGGATTCAGCACATTTCAAGAGCACAAAAGGATTGTGAAGCAGAGGCTTTTTGTAAACTTTAAAAAACAGCTTTCAAGGAGCAATATTTCAAAAGTAGTGTTTTCCTATTCTGTTCTCTGATTCCATACTAAAAGTTTTTCTTGCATTTGATTTATAATTTGCATCCTAGTGATTGGATTCCTTTGTTTTTAGGTATACTAAAGCAAAAAAACAAAAACAAACAAAAAAGGCAAGTTGTTTTATTGAAAATAGAGTCATTATGATATATTGCCGTTAAGAGATAGTCCTAGAAAGACAGACAGGCAGACAGGAAGAATATGCAACTCTACAGATCCACAACTCCACACACACTCACGTCGTGCTATAGTGACAGGCATAAAATCTGTTTAGGAAAGCAGCATCTCTGTCCACTTCTATTCACCATGTGTTCCCAAATACAGTATTTTGTGCTCTAGCCATGCTAGACCACACATTTCTAGAAACCTTTCTGCTATTTTTTATCTTTCAGCCTTTGCTTCTACTCTTTACTTCTCACTCTGTTGTCTTTCCTTCTTATATGCCAGATAAATTACGGTCAGACATTTTCTCTCTGAGGTTTTCCCTGATCTATATTCCAGAAGTTTCTTACTCTCCCCCTGTACTATTTCTGCATTTTAATATATTTTCACATATCAAATTTTAGTTGATAATCCTAAATCTTCCTTACTTTTATTTTTTTTAATTTTAACTTCTCAATATACATTGTAGTTGATTTTAAAGTCCTTTTACCCATTCCTTTTTCCCCTCTCTCTCTCTACCCCTCCCTGCCCACATCATATCTGTTTACTTGTCTTAACAAGTTCAAGGAATTGTTGTGATTGTCGTGTCTTCTTCCCCCTCCCCTTATTTGTTTGTATAATTATTTATTTATTTTTAGCTCCAACAAATAAATGAGAACATGTGGTATTTCTCTTTCTGTGCCTGACTTGTTGCACTTAACATAATTTTCTCCAAGTCCATCCATGCTGTTGCAAATGGTAGTATTTCATTCTTTTTTATAGCAGAGTAGTATTCCATTATGTTGATATACCACAGTTTCCTTATCCACTCATCTGATGATGGACATTTGGGCTAATTCCAGCTCTTGGCTATTGTAAATAGTGCTGCAATAAACATGGGAGTGCAGGTATCCCTTCGGCATGATGATTTCCATTCATCTGGGTATATTCCTAGCAGTAGAATAGCTGGGTCATATGGTAGATCTATCTGTAATTGTTTGAGGAACCTCCATACCATTTTCCATAAAGGCTATACTGTTTTGCAATACCACCAACAGTGTATGAGAGTTCCTTTTTCTCCACAACCTCGTCAGCATTTATCATTCTCAGTTATTAGGTTATTAGCCATCCTAACTGGAGTGAGATGGTATCTCAAAGTGGTGCGGCACAGTCTTTGTAAATGAGTTGTGTGTGGGTGGAGTTAGTGCTGATGGGCAGCACCCCCACTTTGGCTCACGATGACTGCCTCAGGCATCCACCATGTGCAGCCATGCTCTCGCACCTACGGCTCCAAGGACCTCTTGGCCGGTTACCTAGATCATTGACCTTCATGTGAGGGGTCTGGTGACCCTGCCTGGCATGTGAATGGTTTGTGACTCAGTCTGTGAAGAGACTTGAGTGGTCTGTGAGCTCTAGACCCAGCCCTAGCTCTACAATTGGCCCAGTCGGCAGGATTATAGGCAGGTAAAAATAGCTCTACAAGTTCCTTATATATTCTAGATATTAATCCTTTGTCAGACGTATATTTTGCAAATAATTTTTCCCACTCTGTTGGTTGTCTTTTCAATCTATTGATTGTTTCTTTTGCTATGCAGAAGCTTTTTAGTTTGATATAATCACATTTATTTATTTTTCTTTTGTTGCTTGTGAGTGTCAGGTCATATTCATGAAGTCTGTACCCACTCCTAATTCCTGAAGTGTTTCCCTTATGTTTTCTTTGAAGAATTTTATTGTTTCAGGATGTATATTTAATTCTTTAATCCATTTTGAGTTGATTTTGGTGTACAGTAAGAGGTACAGGTCTGGTTTCATTCTTATACCTATGAATATCCATTTTTCCCAGCACCGTTTGCTGAGGAGGCTGTCTCTTCCCCAGTGTGTAGACTTTGTGCCTTTGTCAAAGATCAGATACCTGTACATGTACTGGTTGATTTCTGGGTTCTCTCTTCTATCCTATTGATCTGTGTGAATGTTTTTAGGACAGTACCATGCGGTTTGGTTATTATAGCTTTGTAGTATAGTTTAAAGTCAGGTAGTTTTATGCCTCCAGCTTTATTTATTTATTTATTTATTTATTTATTTATTTATTTTTTTATTTATTTATTTATTTATTTATTTATTTATTTTTGCTCAGTGTTGCTTTGGCTATATGTGGTCTTTTCTTATTCCATATAAATGTCTGGATAGTTTTCCATTTCTGAGAAAAATGTCATGGGAATTTTTATGGGGATTGCATTGAATCTGTAGATTACTTTGGGTAATATGGACATTTTCATAGTGTTAATTCTTCTGATCCAGGAGCATCAGATATCTTTCCATCTTCTTGTGTCCTCTTTATTTTCTCTCAATAGTGGTTTGTAGTTCTCTTCCGAGATTTTTCACATCCTTGGTTAACTTTATTCCTAAGGATTTTATTTTTCTGGTGGCTATTGTAAATGGGCTAGCTTTCTTGATTTCTTTTTCTGCGTGTTCACTATTGGAGTATAGAAATGCTACTGATTTTCATGTGCTGATTTTGTATCCTGCACTTTGTTGAAATCATTTATCAACTCCAAGAGTTTTTTTGTAGCAGCTTTAGGCTGTTCAATATATAGGATCATATCATCTGCAAACAGGAACAGTTTGACTTCATCTTTTCCAATCTGGATGCCCTTTATTTCCTTCTCTTCTCTGATTGCTCTGGCTAGTACTTCCAACACTATTTTGAATAGGAGTGGTGAAAGTGGGCATCCTTGTCTGGTTCCTGTTTTTCATCCCATTCAGGATGATATTGGCAGTGGGCTTATAATATATGGCTTTAATTGTGTTGAGATACTTTCCACATATACTGAACTTGTAGAGAGTCTTTATCATGAATGAATGTTGAATTTTATCAAATGCTTTTGCAGTATCTATAGAAAGGATCATATGGTCTTTGTCTTTGCTTTTATTGATGTGGTGTTTCACACTTATTGATTTGCATATGTTGAACCAATCTTGCATCCCTGGGATGAATCCCACTTGATCATGGTGTATAATATTGTGCATGTACTGCTGTATTCTTTTAGCTAGTATGTTATTGTGGATTTTTGTGTCTATGTTCATCAGGATATTGGACTGTAGTTTTCTATTTTTGATGTATGTTTATCTGGTTTTGGAATTGTTTGTAGAGAATTGGTATCAATTCCTCTTTGAAGGTTTGGTAGAATTCTGCAGTGAACCCATCTGGTCCTAGGCTTTTCTTTGTTGGGAGCTTTCTGATAACAGCTTCAATCACTTTTATTGTTACTGGTCTGTCCAGATTTTCTACATCTTCTTGGCTCAGTTTTGGTTGTTTGTATGTGTCCAGAAATTTACCCATTTCCTCCAGATTTTCAAATTTGTTGGCATATAGTTGTTCACTGTAGTCTCTAATGATTCCTTGTATTTCTGAGGTATCAGTTGTAATGTCACCTTTTTCATTTCTAATTTTTGTTATTTGGGTTTTTCTCTTCTTTTCTTAGTTAGCCTTGCTAAAGATTTGTCAATTTTATTTATCTTTTCAAAAAACTAACTTTTTGTTACATTGATCTTCCATATCATTTTTTGGTTTTCTATTTCATTTACTTCTGCTCTGATCTTAATTATTTCCTTCTGTCTACTAAGTTTGAGTTTGGATTGTTCTTGTTTTTCTAGTTCTTTAAGGTGAAGGGGTAGGTCGTTTATTTGCCATCTTTCCATTCTTCTGAAGTAAGCATTTCGTTTGATAAATTTTCCCCTTAGTACTGCTTTTGCAGTATCCCACAGGTTTTGGTATGATGTGTCATTATTTTCATTAGCTTCAATAATTTTTTTGATTTCCTGTTTAATTTCTTCTTGGACCCATATGTAATAAATCTTCTAAAGTCTTAGAACACCATATTTGGCAACCTGATAGAAGTGAGAATGTTTGGTGTCTGGAAAGATCATTCCTCTGAAATCTAATTCTTTTCCTGAATAAAATCTTTCTCACTGGTCAAAATGACAAATGGTAGTTTATATCTTCCCAACTTGCCTCAAATCTATAATCATCCTTCTCTTCTTCCCATTTAATAAAGGTCTTTGCCTCTTATGTCCTAGAAAGATCCAAAGACATCAAACAGAAATCCTGTGGATCCCGACAAACTTTGTCCTTTTCTATCCTATTCTCTCTTACCCTCTTTTGCTCTTCTTTCTGTCTCCCATTTCATTTATTCTCCTCTTTTTGGTGCCTTCTGTCATCAGTTTTTCCTTCCATCTGTCTTCTTTTGGACATCTGGGTTGCCTCCAACTATTTGCTACCATTAACCATACTAGATTAAAAGTGTCAATACATATCTCTGCAGGTAGTATAAATTTTGAATCATAAAAGAAATTCATAGTTAATTTGGCTAATCACTGACATAAATGTTCAGAAGAACTGTACCAGGCAACGCTCAGTTAGCAGCACCCAGTGGTTCCTGTTTCTGTATGCTTTTCTTAATAATTAGTTAATCTGACTTTGAATTTATGCCAATCAGATGTGCAGAGTGGTTTTTCATTGATGGCTTTAGTTTGCATTTTTCTTATTACAAATGAATTTGATATTTCTTGTCATCTTATCCATTCAGTTTTCACCTTTTGAGAAATGTCTATATGTATCATTTTTCTATTTAAAACAATTTTTTGTCAATTCCTTATTTATTTTCAAGAATGCCTCATATAGCCTAGATATAAAATATATGTGAGTTTTAACATGGGAGATGGCTTTTTCCAGTCTATCATTTGTTTGTTAACTTGGTCTAAGGTACTGGTTCTCAAAGAAGGGGATTTTTTTCCCTTTAGATTTTTGGAAATATGTGCAGACGTTTCTGGTTAACTCAGTGACTGGGAGATTTATCTTGGCATGTTATGAGTTGAAAACGGGGAAACTGGATATTCTACAAAATTTTCAAATGTCCCACCAAGTAATCATTTTGCTAGAAAATGCTTATAATTACTTGATCCCAGAACTCAATTCCTTTTTACGTATACTACAAAGTAATTATTGAATAGATTTTTATATACTGATTTTTCCAATAATGCACCTTTAATGTAAATTAGAAGAAGAATTTGTTGGGAACCTTACCAAGTGGTATTGAACAATTTTGAAAATCAAATCATTGAAACAAATGAAAATTTGGTGTTCAAGTAACCACTGAAACACCCCTGAACAAATTAACAATTGTAGCTTTGAAGTCACAGTGATGCTATACATAGATGCTTATGTAGCACTGACCAAGAATGTGCCATGTCAGATACTAAGTAGTTTATTATGAATCTAATTCATTTTATTCCACTTTATATTAGAGCAATACATTGTGCTTTTTAAAATTATATGTGATAGTAGCTTATAGTATCAATTTTTGTAAGCATAGAAAGGAGAACTTTACACAATACTTGTTATAAAAGAGACCTTAGGTCTCATGCTGCATCAAGGCCTATGTTAACCTTAACATGAACTTTATTTCTTATTTTGGAAAGAATCACATACACATCAAATTTTTTCCTTATGATTTAAGCTTTTTTTGTTGAAGAAATTTTCTAATACCCATAGGTCACAGCAATACTCACATATATTTTTTTCCATTAACTTTGTATCTGTCACATTCACATTTAAGTTTAAATCAATAGAGAGCACAATGATACATAATAAGGCAGATATTTAGTTTGTTTGTTTGTTTTGGTTTTGTGAGCCAAAAATACAAAACAAAACAATCCCCCCCAAAACCCAGACCTATTTGTTTCACAACAGTTTATACTTTATCCCATTTTATTTTTTTTTTTTTTTTGGTGCCACCTTATCAGATATCAATTTCCCACCATACGTGAGCAGCCTAGAATATCTCTAATCTTATTAATTTTTTTTGGTCTATTTTTTTAGTTCCCATAGGAGTACCTTGCATTTTTGTAAAATGTATTTTTGATATGTTCTGATATGTCTTTAATATTCATGAATCTGTATTTTTTTAATAAATATAAAATAAGCTTAATTTATAAAACACAATTAATTTATAAAAACTAGCTAGAATATTACTGAGACTGTACTAAATTCATTTAATGAGGGCATATTGACATCTTCACACCATTAATTTGCTGCATTCATGAACATATGCATTCCCATTTGTGCATAAATGCTTGTTATTTTTTATTTTCCACATATTGTGAATTTTTTTGTCATTTATTTTACATTGGATCATTTTTGTAACTATGTATTATATACCGTATACTTTTTAAGATGATTATTGTGATTATAGAGAATCATGACTGATTTTTTTAAAGTTGTACATGAATCTGGAATTTTTTCGGAATGATTTGTTGATTCTGGTGCTTTTTCTATGTAGAGGATCACATTTTCTGCCCATATTGAGAATTTTAAAATTCTAATCTTTACACCTGCCTTTATGTCTCTTTACTCCTCTCTTTTTTTCCTTGTGTTTTAGTACTGGGGTGAGTTCTAGTAAAATATTAAAAAGTTGGTGATAAGTCACCTTTGTCTTGTTCCTAACCATAAACAAAATACATCTAAAGTTTCTACATTAAGTTTTATGTCTGTTGTATGATTTGGTGAAAAACCTTCACGTTAAGAAAATTTGCAAATATGCATTGATTCGTATTTTCTATATTTACTTTTTTTTAATATTTAATATATGTTTTCGAGACAGAGTTTTTCATGGGTAAGAGTACTGAATTTAGGCAAGACTATCTGATTTCAAATTGCGATGCAATCACTACCTACTATGTGACTCTTTGTTTTCCTCTATTCTCTGTCATGTAACATGTGGTTAATAATAATAACACCTTCCCCATGTGGATTTCTGAGTGTTAAATTAATTAACATGTTGTATTAGTCTGTTTTTGTTGCTTATAACAAAATACATGGAACTGAGTAATTAATAAGAAAATGAAATTTATTTGCTTATAGTCTGAGGCTAGAAAGTCCAAAGTCCATCTGGTGATGGTGACAGTGACCCAGGGGTCTCACATTGCAAGATGGTGGAAGCAGAGAGAGCAGAGAGAAACAGACCAACTCGCCTCTCCTTTAAAGCCCTCAGAACCACACCCCTGACCACCATTTTTACTACCCTTCTCTTCACTACTGCACAGTCCCACAATCCAATCACCTCTTCAAGGCTCCACCTTTCAATTACCATAATAGAATTTCCCACCCTGTTAACAGTCAAAGTGGGGGCCAAGTATCTAAAACATAAAACTTGGGGGACACAGTTAAAGTTTCAAGGTGTTTAGGGGGACATAATTCAATCCACTACATTCCGCACCTGCCCCCCCAAACCTTATGTCCTTTTCACAGGCAAATACATTCATTCCATCCCCAAAGTCTTAACTTGTTTCAACTCAAGAATCCAAGGTACAGAGTCTCATCTGTGAATTACAAACAAGTTATCTACTTCCAAGATAATGTGGAATGGTTTGACAAAAATAGGGCACATGTTCCCATTCAAAAAGGGAGAAATAGGCTAAAAGAAAGGGATAACAGATCCCAAGCAAGTCTGAAAACCAGCAGGACAGTCATTAAATCTCAAAGCTGATGAATCAGGTGCCTTGACTCCATGTTCAATGACTGCTGCATAGTGGTGTGGGGGTTGGTTCCCCAAATCCTTCGGCAGCTCCACTCCTGTGGCTTTCCTGGTTGCAGGCCATACTTCAGCTGTCACAGGCTGGTGTTCCACTCTGGTAGCTCCACAAGTCTGGGGTCTCCATGGCAGTCCCACTTTCATGGCTCCACTAGGCATGGCGCTGTTAGGGTTTCTCGGCTGCAACTCCGACCCCATCTGTCTGCTCGGCCCACAAGTCTGGGGTCTCCATGGCAGTCCCACTTTCATGGCTCCACTAGGCATGGCGCTGTTGGGGTTTCTCGGCTGCAACTCCGACCCCATCTGTCTGCTCGGCTTTGCTTTAGTGAAGGCCGTAAGTGGAATTGTGCCTGGCACATGGGAAATGCTAATTTAAAAATATTATTCATTTAATTTAAAGATAATTTTGGCTATAATTTATAAAAATATTTTATGTACTTATATGCACATTGTATGTTTATGTATTTTTTTTTTCTGGGACTCTTAATACATTGATGTTTGCACTTACTTATATGTCCATATCTCTTAAATTTTCTCATTATATTTCATCATCTCTTAGCACTTAGATAATTAATTTCTCTACCAAATTTTCTTGCTCACTAATTTACATTTTACCTCTGTACTTGTACATTCTGGTCTTCTGTGTTCTTTATTTTATTGTGTTTTTCATGCCATTGATTTTGACATAGTTCTTATATTGGGGGTAGGGAGAGAGAGAGCACTGTTTTAATGTAAGGATTCTTGCTTTTGTCGAATTTGTACATATGCTTAATTCTTAATTTTACAGTAACACTTTTAAGAAATATTTAAAATTTGAAAAATCAGATATACACAATTTTATAAAATGTATAAAGAATATTATAACAAATGCTAATATGTCCACCACCTAATTTCAAATACAGAATGGTACTGAATCTATTGAGGCTCCATCTACATACCTGCTTGATGTCGTGTCTTGTAGCCGTGGCAGAGGAAGCCACCATGGTGAATTTTGTGCTTGCAATCTGTTGCTTGTATTTTTATTTATTTGTACAAAGCCTTAAACAATATAGTGTTTCATTTCACATATTTAACATACTTGACTTATGTATCCTTCTGCGACTTGCTTCTTGTCCTAAACATTATGATGGTGATACTTTTGCATGTTGATATATGTGCTTCTCATTTATTTTCACAACTGTATAGTATTTTATTTTATTAATTCACCACATTTTATTTGTCTGTTCTTAGGTTAATAGACTATAGAGCCCTTCCATAAATGCAATTCAACTATAAACATTCTTTTATATGTCATCTGGTATGCATTGTCAAAAATATCTTCATGACCTCACTTATTCTTGATATTGTGGACTTTATTTATTCCAATATGGTAAGAATAAAATGGTGTTTCATTGTGATTCAATTCATAAATCACTGAATACTTATGAGATTGTCTGTAAAATACCCATTGGTGTTTTGCCTGTACTTTAACTGTTTTGTGTTTTTATCTAAAAGATGTATGAATCTTTTATATATCTTCTGTATACGGAGACTTCTTTCTGCTATTTGTATCCAAAATATATTGATACAGTTTGGAATTTGTTTGTTTGTTTGTTTGTTTTTTAAAGATGACCGGTAAGGGGATCTTAACCCTTGAC
>NW_007732453.1:77376-78951 GCF_000696425.1 Galeopterus variegatus | reverse complement strand
TCCCGAGTTAGCCACGGGCCGGCCCCGGAATTTGTTTTAAAATAATATATTTTGCTCCACATAAGTTTCAATTTTAATTTATTTGAATGTATTTGACATTTTTTATTTCTGTGTGTTCAAAATGTATTTCCCAAATTGTTCTAAATTTTTGACTAAATTTATAATAGCATCCACAGTAATGTAAGTTTATTTACATTTGACAGACTAAACTTGCAAAAGCTTTGCTTTGATATCTAGACCTGAATAAAATAAAATAAAATAATTATTGGAATTAACTGACTATCTGTTTAAGGCTTCTGGTGACACTGATATCAATACATGAAATAAATTAATGCTTTTTGAATATTTTTTCCATTAATGATGGCAACACCATAGTAGCTATTTCTTTACTTCTTATACGTTAACTTGAATTTAAAAGTAAATGAAATTAATATAAGAGCATATCATTAGATCTAAAGGAAAGGTCATGCTTTATTCAGTGATATGTAGCTGCACGTTCTGTAGCTGTGTGTTTTTGGATTCCATCTTCTTATATCAACTACTAACTGTTGAAATAGATGCTAATGCTTCTTCAGCAGATTTGTTTCTACTAGTTTTCATATAATCAGTGGCATCGTGATTGTTCTCTGTGGTAAATGGAAAATGTCGACCAACACTTGTGCAAATTACACACCCGTCAACTTTTATGAGTGGCCAGAACTGCTTAATTTTTCATTAAATACAAACTTTAGTTTTTGAGTTCATTTCTGCTAAAAGATTTATTCCAAAGCTTAAAAAGCATTATCGAAAAAGTTTTAAAAGTGGTTTTAGATGTTTGCTCTATGATAAATTGTAACATCACTGTAGCAAAAAATATTTAGACAACTCTCTATGTGCTCTGTGGCAGGATTGGTCAGACTCCATTTCACACAGACTCCATTTCATGCAAGAATTTTATACACACTCTACTCACAATTTCTTATGTTTCTGTTGACCCAAACAGCCATGTGTGATGGCTTTGTGCATCTCACAAGCCATAATCCAGGCGCTGCACCCCTGGCTGGTACATTATGTGGCCAACAGGAACAGCAATGTGTAATGCTTCTGTCACCGTTACTAAGATCCTGAAAGAAATAAGTATCCCTAGATCTTCCTTTAAAAGCACACTTGATTTATTAGCAAGAGCCCAGCTTGATGCTCTGAACATGGAGGTACTATTTTCCATTTGGAAAGTGTTGGAAAAATGACAAGTTATATCTGATCATATTTCAGACTTAATCATATGTTAGAATGAAAATTTACTTTATACGTGTTTCACACACTCTTAGTTGAGTCGATGGCAGAATCTGGAAGTACAAAGTAGAAGTCTACCAAATCCATCCTAGTTTACTTTAAAGCAATAATTAATAATAATAATAAAAAGATTCTTTGTTAAAACAATGAAGTCCTAAGTTGGAAAGGAAAATGAAAAAAACAAGTGTAACCTTAACTGTCACAGGCAAACCAGGAGATAAGGCACCATATCTTTAGGAACCAACCATTTTAAAGGTTCCAATGCATATTATTTAATTTTCTTATTAGCCAAATGTATATTGT
>NW_007732453.1:69546-77249 GCF_000696425.1 Galeopterus variegatus | reverse complement strand
AACCATTTTAAAGGTTCCAATGCATATTATTTAATTTTCTTATTAGCCAAATGTATATTGTTATGTTGTGCACATGTGAGAGTGATATTGTGATATCTCCAGTGTAATGTTCTTTCTTGTTATTTTCCCTTTACTCTGATTTTAAGGTTGATCCATGTTATATGGAAATTTAATGCAGTGGTTCCAGTTGCTGCTTAAGGCTGTTACCATGAACAGTGTTCCAGCAAATGTCTTTAGCTGAGTTTCCTTCTGGGCATATGTGAGAATGTATTTTACAAATCAGTTAGAAGCATTGTATATACCTTTTCCCATTAAATTAACTTACTGTTCTTGTTATATAATTGAGTATAAATCTTGATTTTGGTCTAATCTACTTTGCTCATCTTTNCAAATCAGTTAGAAGCATTGTATATACCTTTTCCCATTAAATTAACTTACTGTTCTTGTTATATAATTGAGTATAAATCTTGATTTTGGTCTAATCTACTTTGCTCATCTTTTACGCCTGATATTTTGTGATTTTGAATGTTTACTTAACAAAATATTCCCCCACTCCTAGGTCACAAAATTATTTACCTATAATGTACTTTATTAATATTACAATTTTACCTTTCACACTTGTATCTTTTTTTTGCTTGTAAATAATATTTTTCTTTTTAATATTTAATAATTCATCCAAATTTGTGTATATGTTCTTTTGATCATTTATGTACTAAATACAATTAGAATTATAATTTAAATCAGTTTAATTTTTTAGTACATATGTCAAAATAATTTTTAAGTTAAATTTGAGGTGATAAAATATTTTATAATATATAACATTAGGATAAGTATTAAAAAGGAATTTTATGAGCTCAAAGCAGAAAAGGGAAAATGTAAAATTTCCACCTTTTACAGAAGACATTGTTTACTTTTTGAAAATAAAAATTGTATATATGTAAGGTATACAACATGATGTTTGCATTTTTATTCTACCCAAGTTTCAACTTTTACTTGCCACTAGGCAGGAATCAAGTATTTTTTTTGTTTGGTTGTTTTTTTGTTTTGTTTTGTTTTTTTTTTGTTTTTTTGTTTTTTTCCATGTAATAGACCATATATTTAATGCTATTCATTAACAATCCTTCCTGTCCTCATTATTTGTAAAACTAATTTTATCACATAAGTTCATGTGTGTGTGTGCGTGTGTGTGTGTGTGTGTGTGTGTGTGTGTGTACTGGCTATGAGAGCTCTGTATATTCCATCTATGTATTTGTCTAATTATTTTTAAAGGACACAAAAATTTTGTGTTTCTTATTTTTAACATCATTAAAATATTTTAGTACCTGTCAGATCAAGCTCCATTTATCAATCTTCTCTTATGATTTTACTCCATTATTTGTTGGCTCATTACTTGTTTACATTTTAGTATAATTTTATCTATCAAACATTCACATATTATAATTGGATTACATTTGGATTACATTTTATATATATATATAATGTATGTGTATATATATTGCATATATATATATAATTTGCTTGGGAGAATTGACCTTTGCCTTAATTGAGTTGTCCTATCTATGAGCAGCATGCTCTTTCTGTTCATTCATTTACATTGCTCTTTATTTGAGAATTAAATGCTTTATCTATAGAATTATTGTATAGTTGGTTAGTTATCAATTACTTTAATTGGCTGGTAGTTATTATAAATTTCATCTTGTTTTTTTCCATTTTTGGTGTTTGATGATGCAAAGAAATACTACTGACTAGCTATAGGTTGATATTTGACAAAATTGCTAAACTATCTTAAAAGTTCCAATAAATTACCTGTTGATTATATTCATTTTTCAGAATAGGTGATCATAAAATACGCTAAGAGGTTCCTTTTTATTAATGGCAGTTAAACTTAATCACATGATTTCTATTCATTGGTTTTGAAAATCATGATCTTTCTCCCTTAGAAAATGTGCTGAATTACACTGACAGCATTTCTGTTTGATAGATCCTTAAGTTCCTGGCATAAACCTATTTGATCATGGTTTATAATTGAATTTGGATATTTAATATTTTATTCAGGAATTTTGTCACTTAACCAATTACTTCAAAGTGAAATGGGAGTTTCTAATTTGATAAGCTTTATTATATTACCTCATAAAATAAACTGGATAGCTTTTGCTCTTTTCTACTTTTTTGTAGAAAATTACTTGTTACAGGAATGAAGTGTTCTTTGAAAGTGTGACACAACTCAACTCCAGTATGCTTTGTCCCTGGATATTTTGGTGTGGAAAGATTTTTGACAATTATATTTATTTGTTATCAAAATTTCTATTTCTTCTTGCAAATATTATATTTTCTATGGATTTAGTCATTTCATCTAGATTATAAAACATATAGTTAAAATTATTTTATAATGCTTTTTTTAAAGGATATGTACATTTATCTGTTCAAACAACAAATATACAAACTGAATAACAGATTAACAAAATACTCTGTAGAGAGTAGAGCTTCAAATTTTTACAAACACTGAAGATGTAAAACTTGTTAAAATTTATATATTTCATTTTATTATCTCTGCAATTATTTGAAATAGCTCTCTAAAGTCTTCCATAAACATACAAATATCAAATTAATTTCAACAGAGGAAGATGATAAACTTTTCAAAGACAAATTAATTTCTAGGGGAATCAACAAGTCCAATTAATAAAAGAAAATCAAGAACAGAAACTAAACATCTAAGTTTACAAAATGCATGAAAAATCAATAAAAGAGAACATAAACACAAAGGCACTTCAAAAAGTTTGTGGAAAAAATAGAATTGAAAAGTAATGGAAATCTTTCCATGAATTTCGTTTAGGTGTTTCTTTTTTTTTAAAACATAGTAAGATTGTAGAAAGTATTTTCTCTGACCACAGTAACAGAAAGAAATTTAGAAAACTCACAAATATGTGGAAATTAAACAACACTCTCCTAAATAAACAATGCATAAAAAGAAAAATCACAGGGAAATTAGAGAGTACTTTGAGATAAAGACCAAAGCACAACATATCACAATTTATAGAATGCAGGGCTCATGCAGTGATTAGAGGAAAATTTACACCTGTAAACACTTGTATTAGAAATAAGAAAACTCTCAAATCAGTACTGTAAACTTCTACCTTAAGAAAACAGAAAAAGTAGAGAAAACTAAAACAAGAGCAAATATAAGTAGGAAATAGATTACAAAGATTACAACAGAAATATAGGAAATAGGAAATTAAAAACAATAGAGAAAATCAACAAAACCAAAAGTTATTCTTTAAAAAGATCAACAAAATTTGCAAATCTTTATCTAGACTATCCAAGACAAAAGAGAGAAGACCAAAATTATTAAAATCAGAAATAAAGTAGTTGCAGTATTACATTGTCACTATGACTTTTTGTGTTGGTACGACTTAGTTTCTCTTTCTCATTTGCGTTTTTGTTCTACCTGTGGATTTTGTTCTTTCTTGTGTATTCATGATAGTGATTATTAATTTTCAGATTCCAGATGCCAGACTTTCTTGAGGATTTCTTGTAGGGCTGGTTCTGTGGTGGTGAACTCCTGCAACTTTTGTTTGTCTGGAAAATACACTATTTTTCCCTTGTTTATGAAGGATAGTCTTACTAAGTATAGTAGTCTTGGCTGGCACTTTTTTTCCTTTTCGTATTTTGGATATATCATCCCATTTTCTTCTGGCCTATAGAGTTTCTATTGAGAAGTCTGCTGTTAGTCTCATAGGGGCTCCCTCATAGGTGATAACACTTTTCTCTTGCTTCTTTTAAGATTCTCTCTTTGTCTTTGAGCTTTGCTGATTTGACTTCAGTGTGTCTTGGAAAGGATCTTTCTGGGTTGAATCTGCTTGGGGATCTTTGAGCTTCCTGGATGTAAAGGTCCATGTTTCTCCCTATACCTGAAAGTTTTCCATTATTTCGTTAAGTAGGTTTTCTATGCCTTTTCCTGTCTCCTCTCCTTCTGGAATACCCATTATTAAATGTTTAAGTGCTTAAGGATATCTGCTAGCTCTCTTAGATATTCTTCATTTTTAAAAAATTCTTTTTTCTTTTTTGTTCACCTGGGTAATTTTGGAAAAGCTATCTTCAAGATGAGAATTTTTTTTCATCTGCTTGTCCTAGCCTGCTGCTTAAGTTATCAGTTGTGTTTTTAATTTTGTTGAGTCAATATTTCAGTTCCATGAGTTCTGCTACATTCTTTATAAAGTATTAATCTCTTTGTAAATATTCTCCTTCATATCCTGGATTTTTTTTTTCTTTTTGTCCCTTCTTTATGTTTTCCTACTGAGTCTTCTTGTATCTCATTGAGTTTCCTTAAGATTTTTGCTCAGAATTCCTTTTCAGTCATTTCAAGGGTTTCCTGCTCTATAGGGTCTGATATTTAAGAATTACTGTATTCTTTTGGTGGTGTCATATTTTCTTGGGTTTTCATATATCTAGTATCTCTACATTGACGTCTCATCATCTGGTAGAGCAGTTGCTTCTTCTACTACTCTGAAGTGGGCTTTGAGGAGAGAGACATCCTCTTCTTTTTCCAGTCTCTCCTGGTGACTCTCCTTGTGTCAATGTAGTTGAGTTTCTGGCGGGCTCCCTGCATAGTGACTGTGGCTACTGCTGTGGTTTCAAGCCACTTCTTCAGCAGCCACAGGTATGGCAGTGGCTATGGTGGGGCACCCACGTAGAAGTGGTATTTTCAGCATGCTCTCTTGCCTGCTTTGGGGTGGGGGAACTGCCTTAGCTCCTTGCCTGGGACCCTGGGCATGCTCTCTTGCCTGTTTCCAATTGCAGGGGTCTGTGGCCATTGGCTTCTTGCCTAGAACCCTGGACATGCTCTCTTGCCTGTTTCTAGGCAGAGGGGGTTCTTATAATGCTTTTTAATCTGTTGTGTTTGTGGTTATTGCCCTTTCAAAATTTGTACATGATTTATCTTTACTTTTTTCTTGATCAGTTTTATTATAGCTGTCATTAATTCATGTATATTTTGTAAGAAGGAACTTTTAATCCAATTAAACTTATTTATTATTTTGATCTTTTTCATTAAATTTTGCATTTATCTTTGTTTTTTGTTTTTGTTTCCTTTGAGGGGGGGGGTGATTTGCTCCCCAGGCAACGTGATTGGCTGATCTTTTATCCTTTTCTTCTTATTAACGAATGTATTTAAGCCTCTAAATTTCTCTAAGCACAGGCCTAACTGTGCCTCACAAATTTGGGTATGTAAGATTTCTATTTTCATTTAGTTCTAAATGTTTCTTAATTCACCTTTTTAACCCATTTAAGACCACGTTTTATTTAAAATGTGTAATATAGTTTCTTTACATGTAAAAATACTACTCTTCTATTTCTAATTAGCTACTCTTCTATTTCTGATTCTTAATTTTATTGCAGTATATTCAATATATATAATTTCTATGACATTTATTCTTTAGTGTCCATTGAGGCTTCCTTTGTCATCTTAAACATATTCTAGTTTCCTTAATATTCTATGTGGGCTTGAAAAGAATAATTCTGTACTTTATATATGTGATAGCTTGAGGTTATCAATTCTGTTTTTCAGATCTTTAATATTTCAGCTTATGTTTGTCTGCTTGATTCATCAACTAAACCTGATGATTTTTATATTCCTTCCTGTCTGATATATTAGGAAAAGTTATTATGAATTGTATATGTGTTTATAATTGATATGTCCCCTTTTTTTTATTGTTCCTTTCCTTTTTGTCTTTTTTTGTGTCCGGCAACGGATCGCAACCCTCAGTGTCGCGCCCGTACCGGACCGGGACCGGCAACGGGATTGCAACCCTCGGCGCTGCGTCCGCACCTCCCTCAGCCAGTGAGCGGGAACCGGTCTGTATGTGGGATCCGAACCCTTGGCAGGAGCACCGCCGCGCTCCCAAATGGCGCACTGTAGCAGTGCGCCACCGGGCCGGCCCTTATTGTTCCTTTCAACGTTATGCATTACTGCTCTTTTTCTTGTGTGGTATATTTTTCCTTATAATTTTATTTTCAGAGATTTTAAGAATGCTATCCTACAGTTCTTTTTTTGGTTCATATTTGCCTAGTAGATTTTCCTTTATCATTTTATTTCAATTTGGTTTTTTTTTTTTTTGGTTTAAAATTTTTCTCTTATTTATTAGGTCCTCTCTGGAATACAATTTATGGTACCTAATATTAGTGAAACACTGAGATTGTGAATAATTGGCAATAAACTAAATATCAACTAGATGGACATTAAATATAAATTCTTATATAATGCAGTATTGCTAAAGGACTTAATGAAATAACATAACAAGGACTAAAGGAATATTTTTTAGTAAAAGAATTGCAAAGCATCATATAGGTGGCAAAATATATTTTATGTAAATTCCTAAAAGTTCATCTTTAAGTACTAAATATAATTAGTATGTGAGCTCGCCATTGGTTCAGGGGACAAAAATACTTAAATTTTATGTACTAGTAATTATTTTCTTTAAAAACTGTCTTAAAATAATCACTATGAAATATTAGCATCGTTTTAACTTTGGTGGTGGTAATATGGATGTTTATTATATCATTTGTTGTGTGTGTATGTATGTGTGTGTATGTTGTGTGTGTAAGTTTTTCAAAACTTAAAAAAACAAATAAATCAATAAAACCCCTCAATACCTAAGTGACAGAAGCCCAGTGTAAGTCATATAGTGAGTCCATTTAGAAAATCCTAAATAAAATAAAATATACAAATATGCAAAATAATTTTGAATAACAGACTGAAAATTAGAATCTAAATTGATAATATTGAATCCCAAATTTTATTTATTTAATGCTTAGACAAACAACTTATTACATAACTTTCTTCGCATTGTTCAAAACTCAAGAGACTAAAAGTAAAGTAAAAATTCTGCGAGCTTTTTTATTAGTTTTTTTTCAGTTCCTGCTAACTCTAGTTGTAAATACCAAGAGAAATCTTTCTAATAAATTTAAAATATTTCAACTAAAAAATAATTTATAAGTATAACAGCATTTCTTTGGACTTAAAGTACAAGAAGCAATATTCTTAGGGAAATTGTCTTTTATGGTACTAATAAAGACACTTCCCCACCTGCATCCCCCCCAAATATTTAGATATTCTAGAGATTTGCTTCTCCAGCATCATAAGGAGACAGTGAACAATTGGTGGTTAAAAATGCATTTCGTCCTGAAGTAAAATATCCACCCCCCCAAAAAAAAATTTGAGTCAAGCACTCATTAAGGACTAAATTGTTCAATGAATTTGTTTTATGCCAAGAAATTCATCACTGATCAAACAATGGAATGAGGATTGCCAGGCTCATTTAACAACAACGGTACATTTTTAAAATTTATTTTTAATTAAAACTCCACTGTCAACTTCATATTATCTGGTTTTAAAAGTCAGCAATTGTGAAAGAAATATTTGGTGCAACCAAAGACAAGACTGAAATGAAGGCTTCAAACTGACCATTGGATACAGCCACGTGGCTGCTGACATTCCCCTTGACAT
Source organism: Galeopterus variegatus (assembly GCF_000696425.1). NCBI lineage: Eukaryota > Metazoa > Chordata > Mammalia > Dermoptera > Cynocephalidae > Galeopterus > Galeopterus variegatus. The sequence goes on along the minus strand of NW_007732453.1, from coordinate 69,748 downwards.
GAGCAATTCTAGTGGGGAGACCATATTGGTGTGTTCAAGATGAAATGGAAAGAGGAGAGTAGAAATAGTAGCGCTAAACAACCTTTTTAAGGAACTTTTATCCCAAAGAGGAAAAAGGAGAGGGGAAACACTTGAGAAGACATGAAAGAAATTGAGTTTTTTTTTTTTTTTTTGTGTGTGTGTGTGTGGTTTCTGTTTTCTT
>NW_007732453.1:60866-69536 GCF_000696425.1 Galeopterus variegatus | reverse complement strand
ACAGAAACTAAACATCTAAGTTTACAAAATGCATGAAAAATCAATAAAAGAGAACATAAACCCAAAGGCACTTCAAAAAGTTTGTGGAAAAAATAGAATTGAAAAGTAATGGAAATATTTCCATTAATTTTAAGTGTTTCTTTTTTTTATAAAAAGAGTAAGATCATAGAAAATATTTTCTATGACCACAGTAACAGAAAGAAATTTAGAAAACTCACAAATATGTGGAAATTAAACAACATTCGCCGAAATAAACAATGAATATAAAGAAAAATCACAGGGAAATTAGAGAGTACTTTGAGATAAAGACCAAAGCACAGCATATCAAAATTTACAGAATGCAGGGCTCATGCAAGGATTAGAGGAAAATTTATACTTGTATACACTTGTATTAGAAATAAGAAAACTCTCAAATCAATACTCTAAACTTCTACCTTAAGAAAACAGAAAAAGTAGAGAAAACTAAAACAAAAGCAAATATAAGTAGGAAATAAATGACAACGATTACAACAGAAATATAGGAAATAGGAAATTAAAAACAATAGAGAAAATCAACAAAACCAAAAGTTATTCTTTAAAAAGATCAACAAAATTTGCAAATCTTTATCTAGATTGTCCAAGACAAAAGAGAGAAGACCAAAATTATTAAAATCAGAAATAAAGTAGTTGCAGTATTACATTGTCACTATGACTTTTTGTGTTGGTACAATTTAGTTTCTCTTTCTCATTTGCGTTTTTGTTCTACCTGTGGATTTTGTTCTTTCTTGTGTATTCATGATAGTGATTATTAATTTTCAGATTCCAGATGCCAGACTTTCTTGAGGATTTCTTGTAGGGCTCGTCATGTGGTGGTGAACTCCCACAACTTTTGTTTGTCTGGAAAATACACTATTTTCCCCTTGTTTATGACGGATAGTCTTACTGAGTATAGTAGTCTTGGCTGGCACTTTTTTCCTTTTCATATTTTGAATATATCATCCCATTTTCTTCTGGCCTATAGAGTTTCTATTGAGAAGTCTGCTGTTAGTCTCATAGGGGTTCCCTCATAGGTGATAACACTTTTCTCTTGTTTCTTTTAAGATTCTCTCTTTGTCTTTGAGCTTTGCTGATTTGACTTCAGTGTGTCTTGGAAAGGATCTTTCTGGATTGAATCTGCTTGGGGATCTTTGAGCCTCCTGGATGTAAAGGTCCATGTTTCTCCCTATACCTGAAGTTTTCTATTATTTCATTAAGTAGGTTTTCTATGCCTTTTCCTGTCTCCTCTCCTTCTGGAATACCCATTATTAAATGTTTATGTGCTTAAGGATGTCTGCTAGCTCTCTTAGATATTCTTCATTTTTTTAAATTCTTTTTTCTTTTTTTCTTTTTTGTTCACCTGGGTTATTTTGGAAAAGCTATCTTCAATATGAGAATTTTTTTCATCTGCTTGTCCTAGCCTGCTGCTTAAGCTATCAGTTGTGTTTTTAATTTTGTTGAGTCAATATTTCAGTTCCATGAGTTCTGCTACATTCTTTATAAAGTATTAATCTCTTTGTAAATATTCTCCTTCATATACTGGATTTTTTTCTTTTTGTCCCTTCTTTATGTTTTCTGACTGAGTCTCCTTGTATCTCATTGAGTTTCCTTAAGATTTTTGCTCAGAATTCCTTTTCAGTCATTTCAAGGGTTTCCTGCTCTATAGGGTCTGATATTTGAGAATTACTGTATTCTTTTGGTGGTGTCATATTTTCTTGGGTTTTCATATATCTAGTATCTCTACATTGACGTTTCATCATCTGGTAGAGTTGCTTCTTCTACTACTCTGAAGTGGGCTTTGAGGAGAGAGATGTCCTCTTCTTTTTCCAGTCTCTCCTGGTGACTCTCCTTGTGTCAATGTAGTTGAGTTTCTGGTGGGCTGCCTGCATAGTGACTGTGGCTACTGCTGTGGTTTCAAGCCACTTCTTCAGCAGCCACAGGTATGGCAGTGGCTATGGTGGGGCACTCATGTAGAAGTGGTATTTTCAGCATGCTCTCTTGCCTGCTTTTGGGTGGGAGAACTGCCTTGGCTCCTTGCCTGGGACCCTGGGCATGCTCTCTTGCCTGTTTCCAATTGGAGGGGTCTGTGGCCATTGGCTTCTTGCCTAGAACCCTGGACATGCTCTCTTGCCTGTTTCTGGGCAGAGGGGGTTCTTATAATGCTTTTTAATCTGTTGTGTTTGTGGTTATTGCCCTTTTAAAATTTGTACATGATTTATCTTTACTTTTTTCTTGATCAGTTTTATTATAGCTGTCATTAATTCATGTATATTTTGTAAGAAGCAACTTTTAATCCAATTAAACTTATTTATTATTTTGGTCTATTTTCTTAAATTTTGCATTTATCTTTGTTTTTTGTTTTTGCTTTCTTTTTTGGGGGGTGATCTGCTCCCCAGGCAACGTGATTGGGTGATCTTTTATCCTTTTCTTCTTATTAACGAATGTATTTAAGCCTCTAAATTTCTCTAAGCACAGGCCTAACTGTGCCTCACAAATTTGGGTATGTAAGATTTCTATTTTCATTTAGTTCTAAATGTTTCTTAATTCACATTTTTAACCCATTTAAAACCATGTTTTATTTAAAATGTGTAATATAATTTCTTTACATGTAAAAATACTACTCTTCTATTTCTAATTAGCTACTCTCCTATTTCTGATTCTTAATTTTATTGCAATATATTTAATATATATAATTTCTATGACATTTATTCTTTAGTGTCCATTGAGGCTTCCTTTGTCATCTTAAACATATTCTAGTTTCCTTAATATTCTATGTGGTCTTAAAAAGAATAATTCTATACTTTATATACGTGATAGCTTGAGGTTATCAATTCTGTTTTTCAGATCTTTAATATTTCAGCTTATGTTTGTCTGCTTGATTCATCAACTAAACCTGATGACGTTTATATTCCTTCCTGTCTGAAATATTACAAAAAGTTATTATGAATTGTATATCTGTTTATAATGGATATGTCCCCTTTATCTATTGTTCCTTTCAACATTATGCATTACTGCTCTTTTTCTTGTGTGGTATATTTTTCCTTATAATTTTACTTTGACAGATTTTAAAAATGCTATCCTACAGTTCTTTTTTTGGTTCATATTTGCCTAGTAGATTTTCCTTTATCATTTTATTTCAATTTTTTTTTTTTTTTTGGTTTAAAATTTTTCTCTTATTTATTAGATCCTCTCTGGGATACAATTTATGGTCCCTAATATTAATGAAACATTGAGATAGTGAATAATTGGCAATAAACTAAATATCAATTAGATGGATATTAAATATAAATTTTTATATAATGCAGTATTGCTAAAGGACTAAATGAAATAACATAACAAGGACTAAAGGAATATTTTTTAGTAAAAGAATTGCAAAGCAATATATAGGTGGCAAAATATATTTTATGTAAATTCCTAAAAGTTCATCTTTAAGTACTAAATATAATTAGTATGTGAGCTTGCCATTGGTTAAGGGGACAAAAATACTTAAATTTTATGTACTAGTAATTATTTTCTTTAAAAACTGTATTAAAATAATCACTGTGAAATATTAGCATCATTTTGACTTTGGTAGTGGTAATATGGATGTTTATTATATCATTTGTTGTGTGTGTATGTATTCTCAAAACTTAAAAAAACAAATAAATCAATAAAACCCCTCAATACCTAAGTGACACAAGCCCAGTGTAAGTCATATAGGGAGTCCATTTAGAAAATCCTAAATAAAATAAAATACACAAATATGCAAAATAATTTTGAATAACAGACTGAAAATTAGAATCTAAATTGAAAATGTTGAATCCCAAATTTTATTTATTTAATGCTTAGACAAACAATTTATTACATAACTTTCTTCACATTGTTCAAAACTCAAGAGACTAAAAGTAAAGTAAAAATTCTGTGAGCTTTTTTATTAGTATTTTTTTTTCAGTTCTTGCTAACTCTAGTTGTAAATACCAATAGACATCTTTCTAATTAATTTAAAATATTTCAACTAAAAAATAATTTACAAGTATAACGGCATTTCTTTGGACTTAAAGTAAGAAGCAACACTCTTAGGGAAATTGTCTTTTATGGTACTAATAAAGACACTTCCCAACCTGCATCCCTCCCCCCGCCCCAAATATTTAGATATTCTAGAGATTTGCTCCTCCAACATCATAAGGAGACAGTGAACAATTGATGGTTAAAAATGCATTTCGTCCTGAAGTAGAATATCCACCCCCCCCAAAAAAAAATTGAGTCAAGCACTCATTAAGGACTAAATTGTTCAATGAATTCGTTTTATGCCAATAAATTCATCACTGGTCAAATAATGGAATGAGGATTGCCAGGCTCATTTAACAACAACATTACATCTTTAAAATTTGTTTTTAATTAAAACTCCACTGTCAACTTCATATTATCTGGTTTTATCAGTCAGAAATTGTGAAAGAAATATTTGGTGCGACCAAAGACAAGACTGAAATGAAGGCTTCAAACTGACCATTGGATACGGCCATGTGGCTGCTGACGTTCCCCTTGACGTGAGCGATTCTAGTGGGGAGCCCATATTGGTGTGTTAAAGATGAAATGGAAAGAGGAGAGTAGAAATAGTGGTGCTAGAGAATTTTTTTAAGGAACTTTTACCCCAAAGAGGAAAAAGGAGAGCGGAAACACTTGAGAAGATGTGAAAACAATTGAGTTTTTTTTTTTTTTTTTTTTTTGGTTTCTGTTTTCTTTTAAGATATTTTAGATAAAGAGAATGATCCTTCAGCAAGAGTAAAACTTACGATGCAGTAGAGAAAAAAGATAGTTTTAGTAACCAGTTCCTTGAAGGAGCAAGAAATAAGGGGATATGAATTTCAAATACAGGATAGTTGTAATAGAAATGAGAATAGTTTGTCTATTTTGATGAAAGAAAAAATAGACTCTGCTAAGACAGATGATTATAGAAGACAGATTATTATATGCCAGTAGATTTAGTGATGCCAGTGTGAGGTGTTTCTCTTCTGGTGCTTCCATTTTCTCAATGATGAAATAAATTTTTAAAACTTTGAGAAGAGGAGGTAAGAGAAAATGTACAATAATTAACTCTGACTGGAAGAGCCATATGATCAGAAAATTTTAGTAGGATTACTTGATATTATGGAAGGCCTACTTGAGATTTATAGATATAGTTTTAAAATGAAGTTTTTCTCTTACCACCTTTACTTGCTTAGGTGCAGGCACACATTAGACAGAGCTTTGGATAATCGGGGTAGGTGTGCTTGCTGAAAAACATGATAAAGTGGAAAACGGATAAGAAAGTTATCGATGTGAAGGATGTTTAAAGGGCTAAAGCCCAGTATCCAAACTAGTTTATCTATGCTGTAGATCCCACTTAGATGTCAGATCTACTACAAAAAAACAAATTAATTTATTTTCATGTGTGTATTTCAACACAAACAACCTCCAAGCCAAATATCTAATATCTGAAATTAAACAATGTGCAGGAGTTTATGAAGAAATGCAGTGTTGAAGCTAGATATAAAACCATATTTTTAATTTGAAGTACTAGTTCATTTTGTTTGTTTTTTTCATTTTTTTAATTGAAACGTAATTGATTATACATATTTGTGTGGTACAGAGTTGACTATCAGTATTTGTGTACAATATGTGATGATCAAATGATGATTATTAGTAAATTCATTACAAAATATAATTATTTTTAGGGCTCATTACCCAGTTTCTCCCTAGTCCCCCTCCTCTTCCTCCACCCCCCTTCCCACCTCTAGTAACCATAGTCCTATTCTCTCCTGAAAGTTCAACATATTATTGTGGTTGTTGTTTCTTTGTTTATTTGAGTCTTTCTTTCTTTTTATTCTCCCACTTATGAGAGAGGATATGTGGTATTTCTCTTTCTGTGCCTGGCTTATTTCACTTAACATAATTTTCTTTAAGCTCATCATCCATGTTGCTGCAAATGGCAGAATTTTATTCTTTTTTATGGCTGAGTAGTATTCCATCAAGTATACATACCACATTTTCCTTATCTAGTTATCTGTTCATGGATATTTAGGTTGGTTCCAATTCTTGTCTGTTGTAAATAGAGCTGTGATAAATATGGGAGTGCAGGTATCTCTTCAATATGATGATATCTATTCCTTTGGGAACATACCAAGTAGTTGGGTCACTGGATCCTATGGCAGTTTTATCTATAGTTGTTTGAGGAACCTCCATACCATTTTCCATAATGACTGCATAAATTTACAGTCTCACCAACAGTGTACGAGGGTTCCCCTTTCTCTGAATCATCATGAGCATTTGTTATTCTTTGTCTTTTTGATAATAGCCAGTCTAACTGGGGTGAGATGATATCACAATGTGGTTTTCATTTGCATTTCCTTGATGCTTAGTGATGTTGAGCATTTTTTCATGTACCTGTTGGCCACTATATGTCTTCTTTTGAGAAATGTCTATTCAGCTCCTTTGCACATTTTTAAAATGGATTATTTGTTTTTTTTACCATTAAGTTGTTTGAGTTCCTTGTATATTCTGGATATTAATCCCTTGTCAGATATATAGTTTGCAAATATTTTCTCCAATTCTGCTTGTTGTCTTTTCACTCTGTTGATTGTTTCTTTTGCTGTGCAGAAGCTTTTTAGTTTGATATAATCCCATTTGTTTATTTTCTTCTTTTGTTGCCTGTGCTTTTGGGGTCTTATTCATAAAGTCTTTGCCCAATCATATATCCTGAAGTGTTTTCCCCATGTTTTTCTCTAGGAATTTTATAGTATTAAGTCCTATATTTAAGTCTTTAATCCATTTGGAGTTGATTTTGGTATATGGCAGGATGTATGGGTCTAGTTTTATGCTTCAACATATGGATATCCAGTTTTCCCAGCACCATTTTTGAAGAGGGTGTCCTTTCCCCAATGTATGTTCTTGGTGCCTTTGTCAAATATTAATTGGCTGTAAATATGTGCGTTGATTTTTGGATTCTCTGTTCAGTTCCATTAGTCCATGTGTTTGATTTTTGGGGGTTTTTCTTTGTTTGTTTGTTTATTTGTTTTTGCCAGTACCATGATGTTTTGGTTGCTATAGGTTTGTGGTATAATTTGAAGTCAGATAGGATAATGCCTCTGGCTTTATTATTCTTCGCTCAAGATTGCTTTGCCTATTTCGGGTCTTTTGTAGTTTCATCCAAATATTAGGATTGTTTTTTACTATTTCTGTGAAGAATGCCATGGGTATTGTGATAGGAATTGCATTGAATCTGTAGTTTACTTTGGGTAGTGTGGACATTTTCACAATGTTATTTCTTCCAATCCAACAACATGGAGTGTCTTTCCATCTTTGTTTCCTCTTTAATTTCCTTGAGCAGTGATTTGTAGTTCTTGTTGCAGAGATCTTTCACCTCTTTGGTTAAAACAATTCCTAGGTGTTTCATTTTTTTGGTGACTACTGTAAATGGGCTTGCTTTTAAATTTTTTTCTGCTAGTTTTTTATTGGAGTATGAAAACACTACTGATTTTTGCATGTTGATTTTGTATCCTGCAACTTTACTGAAATCATTTCTCAGCTCTAAGAGTCCTTTGGTAGAGTCTTCAGGTTTTCCTATGTAGGATCATGTCATCTGCAAACAGGGACAGTTTGACTTTGCCTTTCCCAACCCAGATACCCTTTATTTATTTCTCTTGCATGATTGCTCTGGCTAGTACTTCCAATACTATGTTAAATAGAAAGGGTATGAGTGGGCACCCTTGTCTTGGTCCTCTTCTTAAGGGAGAAGCTTTCTGATTTTCCCTATCCAGGATGATATTGGTGGTGGGTTTGTTTGTTATATGTGGCTTTTATTGTGTTGAGATATTTTCCTTCTATAACTAATTTGCTAAGAGACTTTATCATGAAGTGATGTTGAATTTTGTCATATGCTTTTTCTCCATCTTCTGAGGTAAACTGTGCCTGTGTATGGAGAGAATTGCTCTTTTTCTAAAACACTGAAGCACTAAGCTAATAGGATAGAATTATTTACCTGAACTAAGGTCTCCTTGTTTAAATCACCATGTTTTATTTCGAGCATTTTTACTTGAATCTCTAAAAATAATCTCAGCTTGGATTTTCTATTTAATTCAGATGTTAATTAAAAGGTTCTTACAGAAAATTTTTATGTGATGAGATATCACTGGTTGTTTACACATTAATTCATAGATTCTACCGTCATTTCACAGTGCCTAGAACACATGACCTGTTTGATGCCAGCTTTCATGACATTAAGGGAATTTGGGTTCCTCAAACCTTACCATTTAAATTTTTCTGGTATTAAAAAGTAATGTATAGTCCATATTTACTGGTGAATATTGATGTCCATTTATCACTATGCCTCATTAGTCAATCTTTCTAAAGAAAGCTGTGTAACATTATCAATGTTCATTTATGTGTTGTACACCAAAACATTTGATTTCTATGACCCTTCCAATCTCACTTAGTGTGATTATAAATGTGGCAATGTGTCATTGCCCATGAATCATTGTGTTCTACATTTTAAATTATTAGGTATTAAGTCTATTTGTATGACTTAGAACAGTGACTAACACAGTGTATAAAGTATATATGTATTCATCATTCTGATAAATTATATTTTCATTTGTTAATACAATTTATTATTTGGTATATTATTTATTATTTGTTTTT
>NW_007732453.1:58594-60856 GCF_000696425.1 Galeopterus variegatus | reverse complement strand
ATGGATATCCAGTTTTCCCAGCACCATTTATTGAAGAGGGTGTCCTTTCCCCAATGTATGTTCTTGGTGCCTTTGTCAAATATTAATTGGCTGTAAATATGTGCGTTGATTTTTGGATTCTCTGTTCAGTTCCATTAGTCCATGTGTTTGATTTTTGGGGGTTTTTCTTTGTTTGTTTGTTTATTTGTTTTTGCCAGTACCATGATGTTTTGGTTGCTATAGGTTTGTGGTATAATTTGAAGTCAGATAGGATAATGCCTCTGGCTTTATTATTCTTCGCTCAAGATTGCTTTGCCTATTTCGGGTCTTTTGTAGTTTCATCCAAATATTAGGATTGTTTTTTACTATTTCTGTGAAGAATGCCATGGGTATTGTGATAGGAATTGCATTGAATCTGTAGTTTACTTTGGGTAGTGTGGACATTTTCACAATGTTATTTCTTCTAGTCCATGAACATGGAATGTCTTTTTATCTTTTGGTGTCCTCTTTAGTTTCTTTCATCAGTGTGTTGTGATTCTCATTGTAGAGATCTTTCACCTATTTGATTAAATTTATTCCTAGGCATTCTATGCTTTTGGTAGTTTGAAAATGGGCTTGTTTTCTTGCTTTCTTTTTCTGCTTGTTTGTTGTTGGTATATATAAGAATACTGTTGGTTTCTGTCTGTTGATGAAGACTCTTTAACAAATTAGCTATAGAAGGCACATATCTCAACACAATAAAAGCCGTATATGACAAACCCACCTCTAGCATCATCATGAATGAGGAAAAGCTTTTCCTGAAAAGAAAAAGAACAAGACAAAGATGCCCATTCTAACCACTCCTTTTCAGCATAGTATTGGAACTATTAGCCAGAGAATCAGGCAAGGGAAAGAAGTAAAAAGCATCCAAATTATAAAAGACAAAGTCAAACTGTCCCTGTTCACAGATGACATGATCATATATGTAGAAAAGCCTATAATCTCCACCAAAAAACTCTAGAGATGATAAATAAATTTAGTAAAGTTGCAGGGTCCAAAATCTAAGTTTAAAACTGTACTGTGTGTCAGATCAGAAATATGGATTAAGAGCAAAAATAATGGCAGCAACTGCAGTCACGACAAGGTTCACCGTAGGCATGGGTGGCTAAATTCTACATTTTGCAAATTAACATAATGGGAATTTTTTTTGGTANGGAATAAGAGCAAAAATAATGGCAGCAACTGCAGTCACGACAAGGTTCACCGTAGGCATGGGTGGCTAAATTCTACATTTTGCAAATTAACATAATGGGAATTTTTTTTGGTAAAAACACTTAATCTTTTTTTAAAGAACCATTCAGACTACAAATCTCAGAATATTTGTTTTTCTGTCTGTGCCTTTGGTGACTGAATATACTCACTGTGTATATTCCTAGTTTGTAAAACAAATTGAACATCTGAAGATGACACTATCAGTCCTCATGGAAAAGGATTAATTAACTATCTTTCTGTGATTCCATTTAGTGATTCATATGCTAGGTTTGTGCAAATGACCCCTTAGTGGTGACTCTGCTCATGAATTTAGGCAGCTGAAGGTAAATAAAATTTGAGGAGATATTTTAGCACAAATGACAAATCTGGGGAACAAAGAAGGTATAATAAAGATCTCTTGTTTTAAAATTGGGACATTCTACTAGCTCCAGAAATCCTGTATGACATTTGGTTAAGAAACCTCTTCTCAAAAACTTTTCCTACAAAAGTAGTACATCAGCCTGATATTCAAGTCTGAAAAATATTTCCTCTGGTAGCTAAAGCCTAGTTTGCCACTTTTCCCTATCTTACATTCTAACAAGTAGGGGTGATTAAAAGGTCTCCGACATTACTCAGAAAGATTGTGGCATTACTTAATAACTCTAAAGAATTTTTCTCCTGAAAATCTGTCACAAACCTTTAAACAACAGTTATTATGGAAATTTTTGGATAAATTCACTGCACCATTAGTGGTATTTCTGAGTCACTTAAAAATGGCACAGAAAGGAAAAAAAAATCCAAAAACACATAACCAGTCAGAAGTAGCTTATTGACACAGTGAATTTGGTCCTCACACAAGCTCAGCAGAAAAAACACTCTTCTTCAAAAGAGCTCTGTCAGCATAAAATTAATACAAGTTTAAGGTCTGTCTTTCTTTACCACTAATTTGAATTGAATGAATCCATCTGGCTGGGCCATTCCTGATGAAAAGATATGTTGTGAGAGAATATATGTGCATGTGTGTTTGTGTGTGTGTGTGTGTGTGTGTGTGTG
>NW_007732453.1:51598-57917 GCF_000696425.1 Galeopterus variegatus | reverse complement strand
TTTAACTTTCTTTTCCTTAACAGATTTCTTAGTTCTTTTACACCATCTCCATGATAGCATTATGATAACTGTCTTGAAAGGGATAACTAAAACCAGCACTTAAACTATTTGATTCAACCAGATTGAAAAATATTGTATTTTTTGAGATAGAAAGAGAACAAGTTGTTAAAATTCCAGGATATTTTCCTACCAGAAGGAATCTCTTCTTTTAAAACATGTTTTAATGCTATGGAAACTAACCTGTGCCAATATTTGTATGACTACATTGACATCAAATATTGACCAATACATACAGAGCATCTGAGATAGCCACATAGGCTATTCTTAAGCAAAATGTGACTAGCTGAATTTTGGTCATTTTCTTTCTACTCCTTCACACATATTATTATTCTATGACTAGTAGGTACAACGTGATCAGCCCAAAAATATATTCTGTGTATAAGCTTGACTGAATTCTCTGTTAACTATACTATGTTTTGTGCATTGTACTCTCCAGTCAAAAATAGTGTACAGACAACCAAATTCAAAAGACTGAGCACATTTTTATAGTTTACTGGTGCAAACAAACCCTAGATAATTTTAATTTGTGTAGTATATAATAAGACACTTCTGCTTTATAGCCTGTACAGTAATTAGACATAAAGGTAAATAATAAGCACAAATGTCAAACAATATTATTTTGTCATAGCCAGTCCATGTTGGTCTTTGTTTTAATTCTGTTAGCTCTATCCCATACACAAATTAATCTAGCAATCTTTTTGTGATCTCCTACTATGTGCCAAAATAAGCACAGAAGCTGGAGAAACAGTTCTAAATAAGGCAACTTATCTCTCATTTCTTCTATTTTATCAAAATCTTAATCAATACCACGTATAGCACAAATACACTCTCATTCATGAATCACTGATTCTGTATCATGAGTGAGCCCCAACATGCAGCTTTTATTTTTTTCCACCTATGTGTGTCTGCCTGACCTTATCTAAGTCTCTGGGGCAAAGATTCTAAACTCATTTCTCTCTTTCCTAGTCACACAGCCACATTGTTTCCTGTTCTCTTTTTTTCTGGATAAGTGAGGGTGTGTGTCTAACTTCTTGGCAATGGAATGTGAATAAAATGATGAATGCTATTCAGAAAACATGTTTTCAGTTTGGATAGAGAACTCATGATGAATACTAAAGAACTGGAAGATGATAGAATAAAATGATGAAAAACCCTAAATCCCTAAATACCCACTAGAATCTTGTATCCCCAACCAACTATATTGGACTGTGGCCTGAATGAGAAATAAAGTTTACTTTTTGTAAGCTACTAAGATTTTGAGGTGGTTTTTTTGAATAGTTAGCCTACTCTGAAAAATACAATTTTGTGACGAAGGTTCCTGGTTTTTGAGCACACACCCCCATCCTACCCTGATGCTTCACTCATGAAGATGGAATTAAATCCACAAAACAGAAGTATTTACAAACAGTTTAGAGTTTCCCACTGTGTTAACTCCTCAAGTGACATGCTACAGAGTTGAATATGAGGACCTGAATTACTATTGTCTTAAAAATTTTACTCAGTTTTGTACTGAGTAGAATTAATAACACTAAATCCTTTTCTATCATGGGGAAAAGATGAATTCAGAAATAGCGAGGACATTGGGTACATGAGGAATTGAGTGTGAGGTCATCCAGACTAGAGAATGAGAGAAAAGCAAGAAATTAAAGGAGAGCTTCCTTGATTCCAGTGCTTGAACCCACTGTGATAGCTAATTATAAGTATTTGGAAAAGGTATTTTATGTATTCACTATAACTCCAGAGCAGAGAAAAGATTTGTGGATATATTTCATGGAAGGAGATTCTCATTTAATACCATAAGAAACTAGTGCTTGTTACAGCAATCTCAGTGAGTTCTCCATTAAGAGATATCCAGAGACTCTGTATGCCAGGCAGAGCCCCCTTGGTCACCACTTGCCATGGTTGCCTTACTTCCATTTCCACAGTTGTGACCATTATTTTGACATGTGTACTAAAGCCTTCAACTCTCCTTGCTTTTCTTAAGGTCTTTGTCTTACAGATTCTTGACATCTAATTCAGACGCCATGTCCTCCATAGCTTATTCTGGACTTTTACTCAACATTATCTCAATTTCCATGACATTTATCCTTTTCTTTGTGTGAATATAATTACCTTAAGGTATAAACAACAAGAATATGTCTTTATTTTAGAATTCCCCATAATGATACTCTTGAAACAGTTGAATGAATCAGTTAATTTCTGTCCCTGGAGATGCTACAGACTGAATGCCTCTGAGAAATTTTGCAATTCTAAAGTTTCTCCATTCTAAGTTGGAGAATAAAAAGGTAATCAAGTCTCTTTTATTGGGTGGCTGATAGACTTGAGACCGTTTTCAGGGGCATAATGTGCTTCTCAGAGGCTGGAAAACTCAATAACATGTTTTAGGTTACCTCTTTTTTTCCTAGCTTGAGGCATTTCTTTTCTTTCACTGCCACATGCTGCCTAGTTTATTTTCCTCAACACCTGATTATAAATAATTTTTTTCTGCTTATCAATAATGTCTCCTTCATACTATCTTTTTCAATGTCCATCCCAGTTTTATACTTTCAAATATCATTATTTTTTCTCCATAAATTAACTGATTCTCTCTCTATACTTTCTGTCTGTCTCTCTTTATACAGACATATACATAAGTGCATATACATGTATACACATACACACATGCATATGTGTAGATATTTGAATATGTATGTATAATTTGTGTATATCACATATATGATACATTATGTTATACATATATTATATATGTAATATGATATTTTCATCATTGTATATGATATATATGTGATATCATATGTAGTATAACATGTTATAATACATCATGTTCTATATTATATGTGCTATATTATATATTACCATATATACAATACATGTATTTTAGAGATGTGAAATACATATATTAGCTCCATGATGAAAAATATGTTAATTAAATCCTCTATATCTCAATTCCTTTATCTGTAGAAGAGGAAATTTTATAGCAGTTATCTCATAAGGTTGGTAAGAGATTGTACTTGCAACGTGCTGAAAAAATGCTTCTTTCACATTGTGAGTCCCAAATAAATTTTATTTGCTTGTTCATGTCAAAATCATGTCTAGTTCCCAGCAAGTGGAATGCCTGCCAGATAAATGGTACTTAAAAATAATTATTGAATGGAAGTAGACCACTTCTTGACTATTTATAGTTTTACTGAAAACGAACTATATCTCAGATCTTATTATTCCAAGACAAAACCTTGTATCTCCTTTCTCCACTTATATATTATGACCTGGCTTCAGGGGTTAGTGGGTATATCCCTAGACGTTGTGTCAAATCGGTCTAGAAGATCTCAAGTCCCAGGTAATTCAACCTCGGTAGGCATGACCTTTCCACATTGAGCAGGGGTCTCATTCCAAAGCTAAATATTCCTACTATTTTTCAATAAGTGAAGAATGATTCAAAATAAAGCCCCCTTTAAAATATATATGCCCTTATGTCCTATAAGATTGACACCTAATAAACAGCTTACACATTATAACAATTCCTTATCATAGTGAGTAATGAACCATACGCAGCTCACTCATTACCTGCTCAAGTGCGGCTGCCAGTTGTACTGGCTGGTCTCTCACCTTGTAGCTCAAACTGGCATATAGCACTATGGGTCTCCTGGGCAAATAACATTGTTGAATTCATTAATCCTCCTTCCCCAACACCTTTGTTCATCCTCCAACTGAACTGTGAGCAAATGATCTGGGACTGAAATACCTTCCACAGAGCTTCTCTGCTCTTTCTCAGCCTGGCAAATATAACAAAGGTTTATGGTACACATCTGAGACTATTTATTGAGTGTTATAAGGAGAACATTTTCAGCGTAACCTGATAGGGAGAATAATATGGTAGACATGTTTTGGCTTGATGTGGTTACCAAGCCATGTGTGTTATCAAGAAAAGAATTCTATAACTTGCTTGTAAAGAATAAAAAGATACATATATTCTTTAGTTCTCTTCAGTGAGTTTGTAAATTAGTATGTGAAAATCCACATAACTTGTCAGCATGTAGGTTAACATAACTCAGGATCGGGTCTATAATACACTCTGGGCTATTTAAATCATTTAAAACATTATTTGGCAAACGGTTACACTGACTTGACAAATTGGGATTCCTTATTAGTTTCAGTGTTGCTTTTGGCTTCAGTCTTCTCTACCACCCCCTCCACTACTAATTTTAAGCTGGATAATAGCAGTCTCAAAAATGTTTAAAAATACTGAAAAAGTTTTGTGTGGTGCAAATAGAGGGTAGGTAGGGTAAGATAAGAAAATCGTTAAGTATTTAAAGTTTCAAAGTGTGTTAAACAAACTCTTTGAACCATGTAGAATATGCCTGCTATGAACTATTGCTAATATTCCAGAGTTTTTGAACCATAGAACCAGCTTACATATTAAGACAGAGTTGCTGACAGTGAGATCCTGCCTAACTTAAGAGATGGGATAGCTGCTTATGAGTGAGTTACATTGAAAGCCTCGAAATATGGCCTGTTCCTAAGGGCACTTAACCACAGGGATAGATCTTGGCGTGACAACCATCAACCACTCAAGGTTTTGACATCAGCAAGTCAATTATGGCCAACCATAATTGGTGACTTTCTAGAGTACAAAAAGGAGGCAATTTTAGCACAGTTAGCCTTTAGAAATATTGTGTTCATATTTCTAATTTTGCAGATGTGGAAATACAGATTGATATAGCCAACCATAATTGGTGACTTTCTAGAGTACAAAAAGGAGGCAATTTTAGCACAGTCAGCCTTTAGAAATATTGTGTTCATATTTCTAATTTTGCAGATGTGGAAATACAGATTGATATTAAATAACCTTCTCAAAGTCAGACAACTAGATGCAATACGTGTAGGAGTCTGCCATTAAAAATCGTTAATTTGAATTTGAAATAAGTTCTGCTGAGGCTAGAGTTTAACACAGTATACCCCTTTCCCTTTGTATAATGGTATTTTCAAAGATGAGAAGCCAAACTACTTCTGAGAAATAACACAGCACAATTTTCTTTTCATATCCCCAGTGTTCCCCACCTAGATATTCTACTAATACTAAACAATCAACTTAATGTACATCATAATACTGCTAAATGTGCATTAGATACAAGAAAGCATAGACATAATCCTACTCCTGGAGTGTTAAGGTATTAAGAGAAGAAATAGATTTTTAAATTACATAAAAATTAAAGAGAATAAATATATTAACTATACTCAGTTACTTTCATAAAGATACGAACATACACTAATGAGGCTGCTGAAATGAATATAGCCAAATGGAGTTGTAACTGCAGGGATTCGTGGAGAGAGTGAGTATATAATGATATTCTGAAGACAGAAAAATATGCTGTTAACCTTCTAAATAGCTGACAGAGAGAAGATGGAAAAAAATGTGAAAGGTTTACTTCAAGTGAGCAATCCAGAGCATAGTGGCAGTTTAGGGAAGGGAAGCAGATGAATAGAGGAGCTTGATGGCTTGGAATAGTCATGCTTATTTTTTAGGTTAAACCATTCATGGAAAATGGTAAACTTGTATGAAGAGCTTGTACCATTGGAATCACTGCAATTCCTAAAGCAAAGGGTAATCAGGAAAAATGGCAGAGGCTGTGCAGCCCACATAGTGATGGTTGGATTGGTCAAAGAATAAAAAAAATAAAGCTTAAGAGAAGGAGAGATATTCCTCTGGATCATAAGTGATGAGTTCAGGTAGCAGATTAGATACTGTGTATAAAGACTCAGCTTTCCAAGGTGGGCTATGGAGAGATTGGTACAGGGCTGATTGTAGTGAAATGAAGGTGTTGGTGTGTTTGAGGGGGTGTAGCTGGGATAGCAATGGAGAAAACTGAAATGGCCAGACCATAAGTCTCTTTAATCAACACTGTAAAAAATACATGATTACATTCAGGAAGTGGAACTTCTGACAAAGGAGCTTAACAGACCCTCTACTCATCAAAATAACAATATAAATGGTGAAGAAGTTTTAAAACCATCATTTAAAGTCCAAATTGGGGCCGGCCCGGTGGCGCACTGCTACAGTGCGCAGCTTGGGAGCGCGGCGGCGCTCCCACCGAGGGTTCGGATCCCACATACAGACCGGTTCCCGTTCACTGGCTGAGCGAGGTGCGGGTGCTGCACCGAGGGTTGCAAGCCCGTTGCCGGTCCTGGTCCGGTACGGGAGCAACACTGAGGGTTGCGATCCATTGCCGGACACAAAAAAAGACAAAAAGGAAAAAAAAAA
>NW_007732453.1:48005-50143 GCF_000696425.1 Galeopterus variegatus | reverse complement strand
AAGCTCCCTGAAACAAGCTACAAGCCACATATATTTTCAATGCTAACAGATAAATATCTAACAGACTAAGGGGGAATAACCACAACTTTGATTACTAAGTTCCCAGTACTGACAAAGGTAGTTAGATTAACAAATAAAAGCAAAGGGAGGTGGGGGGTGATGTGAGCAGGGGCATGAGAGGTTGCACTTTGGGATTTCACAGAATTATCTCAGCCAAGTCACTAAACAGATAAACAAATAACCAAGCAAGCAGCAACACCACCCTCTGGTGGGGGCTGGGGATTAACACCCAAATTTTCAACAAAACATTGAGAGACATTCAAAAAAATACAAAAGTATGACCCACACACGGGGGCTACAGGGGGAACAAAAATTTTAAAAAGAATTAGCAATAGGAACTGCCTTTGAAGGTGATGAGATGATGGACTTAGCAAAAACTTCAAAGAATTCATTATACATATGTTCAAAGAACTGAAGGAAACTATGATTAAAGGATTAAAAGAAGGTATGAAAATAATAATATTGATAAACAAGTCAATCCACTAAGAAAAAATAACAATTAAAAACGTACATTAACATAAACACAGCCTTAAAACACATGAAGCCAAAAATGACAGAATTGAAAGGACAGAGAGACAATTCAATAATAATACTTAGACGCTTCACTACCCTATTTTTGGTCATGGATGGAACAGCTCAGTGGAAGACCAACAAAGAAACAGAAGATCTGAACAGTACTATAAGCTAATTAGAACTAACAGATATCTATAGTACACTCTATCCAAGAGCAGCAAAATAAGCATTCTTTTCAAGTGTACGTGGAGCCTTCTTCAAGATAAATGCATGCTAGGCCATAAAACAAGTGTCAGTAAACATAAAAATAATTTAAATTATACACAGTATGTTCTCCTACAGCAGAAATCAAGTTTGAAATCAATAAAACAGAATGAAATTTTAAAAGTTCACAATTATGTGGAATATAAACAACACACTTCTAAATTACTGATAGGCGAAGAAGAATTCACAAGGGAAATTTGAGAATAATTTGACATAAAAGAAAACTAAAACAATATACCAAAACCAACAGAATGCATGGAAATAAGCACTAAAAGGTAATTTTTTTTTTTTTTTATTGTAAGTGCCTGCATTAAAAAAGAAGATATTTGATTTCTGGGTTCTCAGTTCCATTCCATTGGTTCATGTATCTATTGTTATGCCAGCACCATGCTGTTTTGGTTACTATAGCTTTGTAGTATAATTTGAAGTCAGGTANGGTTGGAAATTTTATTCCAGGCACAGAAGACCATAATACTAAGTCTCTGATCACTCACATCACCACTCACATCACTCACTCTTAGGGTGGACATTCTACATCAGGAAACCAGACGTCCCTGCCCCTAAGTGCCCCTCATGAGTGAGGGTTTCTGGTGAGGAAAAGTAGGTTCCAATCCGCAGCTCCAAGCAGTGGCCAAAGGATTTCACTAGAAATAAGGAGCTCTGGAACTCTGCCTCAGGGACTTATTTAATTAAGCAGAGAGTGGAGAAACCCATGCCTAAAGGCATTGTTGAGAACATTGGAGATCTTGGAGGAGAGCAATTAAGAGAAGAATGGTACCTCCACTCTACAAACAAAGTGGCAGAATAGCCAGAAGTTTAATAGAGAGAACCATGAAAAGAGGCCATGCAGAAGAGCCTCCTGGCTCACAGTCAGCCTTTGGGGTCAGGATGACTGTGCACTTGTCTAGGCTGCACCCATTCGGGAATCATAGCAGACATGGGGCTGACTTAACAGCATTACTCAGCTGCACACAAGCTCATCAACACAGGGAGGAAGCTTCACTGGCAAAAGGGACTGTAAAAAGCAACCTGTATGCAAACACTGATGGAACAACAAGTTGCTCTGACTTAAAATTACCTCATAGAAAACCAAGTTCAAAAACAAAATTACACATGTCCTTGGCATTAGAAAATACTGTGAGTATGCCATAGGCTGAAGACCCTTGGGAGAGATCAAAGAGAAAATAAACAACCTAAAAGTCCCTGGCAAAATGTGGGGAAAAAACAATCAAACAACCGTAAGCTCCCTGAAACAAGCTACAAGCCACATATATTTTCAATGCTAACAGATAAATATCTAA
>NW_007732453.1:39305-46807 GCF_000696425.1 Galeopterus variegatus | reverse complement strand
TTTGGTTACTATAGCTTTGTAGTATAATTTGAAGTCAGGTAGAGTAATGCCTCCAGCTTTAGTTTTTTACTCAAAATTGCTTTGGCTATTAGGGATCTTTTGTTTTTTCACATGAATGTTAAGATTGTTTTTTCTATTTCTGTGAAGAATATCATTGACATTTTGATGGGAATTGCATTGAGTCTGTAGATCACTTTGGGTAGTATGGACATTTTCACAATTTAAATTCCTCCAATCCAAGATCATGGAATGTGTTTCATCTTTTTGTGTCTTCTTTAATTTCTTTCAACAGTGATTTGTAGTTCTCATCGTAGAGATCTTTCACCTATATGGTTAAATAGATTCCTGGGTTTTTATTTATTCATTTATTTTTGGTGACTATTGTAAATGGGCTAGCTTTCTTAATTTCTTTTCTAGTTAGTTCACTGTTGAAGTATAAAAATGCTACTCATTTTCACATGTCGAATTTGTATCCTGCAACTTTACTGAAATTGTTCATCAACTCTAAGAGTTTTATTTTATTTATTTATTTTAGAGTCTTTAGGCTTTTCAATATATAGGATCATGTCATCTGCAAATATACTTACAACCAACTGATCTTCAACAAAGACACCAAGAACATACACTGGGGAAAAGATTGCATCTTCAATAAATAGTGCTGGGAAAATTGGACATCCATATGTAGAAGAATGAAACTAGAACCATACCTCTTGTTGTATACCAAAATTAACTCAAAATGAATAAAAGACTTATTGCTCTAAAACTATAAAACTCCTAAAAGAAAACAAAGAGAGACACTTCATAAAGTAGTGCTGTGCAAAGACTTAGTGAATATGAACCCAAAAGTACAAGCAACAAAAGGAAAACTAAACAAATAAACTTATACAAACTAAAAAGTTTCTTCACAGCAAAAGAAATAATTAGCAGAACAAAAAGGCAACCCACAGAGTGGGAGAAGATATTTGCAAACTATGCATCCCACAGAGGATTAATAACCAGAATATACAAGGAACTCAAGCAACATAACAGTAAAAAAACAAGTAACCCATTTAAAAACTAGGCAAAGAAGCTGATAGACATTTCTCAAAAGAAAATATACAAATGGCCAACAGACACATGAAAAAATGCTCAACATCACTCAGCATCAGGGAAATGCAAATCAAAACCACATTGAGGTATCATCTCACCCCTGTTAGACCGGCTATTATCAATAAAGCAGAGAATAATAAATGCTGGTGAGGATGTGGAGAAAGGGTAACCCTCCTAGACTGTTGGTGGGACACTAAATTGGTGCAGCCATTATGAAAAATGATGTGGAGTTTCCCCAAACAACTACACATAGAACTGCCATACAATCTAGCAATTCGATGGCTGGATATATACACAAAGGAATGGAAATCATCATGTTGAAGGGATACTTGTACTCCCATGTTTATTGTAGCTCTATTTGCAATTGTGAAGAGTTGGAACCAATCTAAATGTCCATCATTGGACAACTGGATAAGAAAAGGTGCTATATTTACACAATGGAATATTTCTCTGCCATAAAAAAGAATGAAATACTGCTATTCACAACAACATGGATGAACTTAGGGAAAATTATGTTAAGTGAATTAAGACAGAAACGAAAAGGGAAATACAGCATGTCCTCACTTATAAGTGGGAGCTAAAAAAATAAACAAATAAATAATAAAAAAGAGAAAGATACAATAATCACCATAATACATTGAACTTCTTCAAAAGAGAATAGAACTGAAGTTACCAGAGGTGGAATAGGAGAGAATAGATAAAGGGAGGAATAGATAAAGGGTCACAAAAATTGATTATATGGCATAATGTTTATTATCCTAATTAACCTGATTTGAACATCACATATAGCACACAAGTATTGATATTCAATGCTGTACTCCACAGATATGCACAATCAACTATGTTCTAATAAAAAATAAATTAAAAATAAATAAGCAAAATAATAGAAAAAATTTCACAAATGAATAATCTAAACTTCCAACTTAATAAACTATGAAAAGAAAAGTAAGCAAAACACAAAGCAAGCAGAAGAAAGGAAAAAATGATTAGGGTTGAGACAAATAAAATAGAGAATGAGAAAAAAATAAAGAAAATCAATGAAGCCAAAAGTTGTTTCTTTGAAAAGGTCAACAAAATTGATGAACCATTAGCTAGACTGTCCAAGAAAAAAGTGAGCAGACTCAAATTACTTAAATCAGAATTGTAAGAGGAAAGATTACTATTCAACTTACAGCAATAAAAGGATTATCAAGTAATAGTCTGAACAATTACATGCCACAAATTAGGTAACGTAAATGAAGCAGACATATACAGAGAAATAAAAACTACAAAACTAACTCAGGAAGAAATAGACAGTCTGAATAGGCCTATAACTAGTGAAGAGACCGAATTAGTAAACAACAATAACAACAAGAAGAACTTTTACAAAGAAAAGCCCAGGACCAGATGACTTCACTGATGAATTCTGTAAAATGTTTAAAGAATTAGCACCAATCTTTCACAAAATCTTACAGAAAATTGGAAGAGACAGATATACTTCTAAATGCATATTTTGAAGCCAGAATTACTCTCATACCAGAACCAGATTAAAAACATCACAAGAAAACTACAGACTGCAACCTCTTACAAATATAGATATAAAAATTAACAACAAAACATGAAATTCCACCTAGAAGATAAATGCATTTATGAAAACATAATAGTAAGCTCTTTCTTCCTTTTCTCATTGAGTTTCTTCCTTCATCTTAAATGTTAGGGGTGGGATTGCCGATTAGAACAAGATGAGAAGAGGAACATTTAAGGACTCTGACAGCCTAGCGGCAGAGTGGATTATAGGCAGAATTTAAGGCATGAATTGATTTCTAAAGTGAGTAGGTTCAGATTTTTGGTTGAAGTGGTTATAAAAAATAAAGTCATCTGTCTTTCGATCTAATACAAAAGGACTTTTTGAAATATCTTAGTTTTCTGTAAGAGTTCAACAGCTTGACAGGCAAAATAAGAGATTTCCATCATTTCACACACTGGTAAACGAGAATAAAAGCCAACTAAATAGGTCAACTATAACCGCAATAATGCTGTGTAACAAACAAACCCAAAACTTAGTGATTTAAAAGAATCATGTATTCTCATGGTCACAGGTTCATTGAGGTGACCCTGCTTCAGTCTGTGGCTCTGTATGTTAGCTGGGGTTTGGCTGATCTAGGCTGGTTTTGATTGAAACCAGCTCCAGACGTGGTTTCAGGTCAATTCTGCTCCACATAGCTCTCATTTTTCTGAGAACAAGTTTCCCAGTCATGTTCTTTTGGTAATAATGGAGGCACAAAATAGCAAACACATAATGCTGCTTAAGCCTAGGCTCAAGCTGACACATTGTCATGTGGGCCCAGAGTACACAGTCAAAATAAATCTCATGACAAAGCCCCATATTCACATGATGGGAAAACACACTCTACAATGCATGGTCAAGTTTTCAAAGCCATATGGCAAAAGTCACAGATAGAGGCAGGGTTGAAGTCACGTGAACTATTCAGTCTACCACCAATGGAAGTCATATAATATTTGCTTCATAAATGATATTTATCCAAGTACATACAATTTGATGTTTGCAATGTCTTATTATTTATGGTGAAGACCATTGCCACTTGAAACATCTCTCTTTCATTTGCATAATATAACAATCATAGAAATAGATTAGTTCACAAATTTTGGAAATTCGTGAAGAGAAAAATGGCTAAGCAAATGGGAAAGTCATATTTCAAGTCTGTGATCTTATTGGACATATACCCAACATGATTTCTGTATATTGCAAATAGGCTAACCTATTTTTTTTTCACAGTGGGGAATTAACTGCTTCGAAGCTCAGTTCAAGTTTCAAAGTGTTGTCTCCTTCTTCTTGATTCCTAATAAAGACTATTGCCTGCATTGTTTTCTGATAGTCAATACATGCTAGTGTATTTCAGGATAGCTAAAAGTCTGCTTCCTTCATGTAGAGCGATTACTTTGAGAGTCAGGTCATTTCTTGTTTTTAGAAACCATATGAAGTATTCACTTAGGACCTGAGATGCACCAAAATGCTTAAATTACACTTTGCAGCTTCACAATAAATGTAGGGAATGATTATCACAATAGAAATGCATAAAAGCACTTGAGTATCAGAGCATAGATTAACTGTGTCCTCTGTTTAGGGACAATATCACCAGGCTGACATCAAGGTGTCCTTGGGGGCTGTGATATTACTTGATGTTTGGAATTCTTTTTCAAGATCACTGGTTCTTGCAGATTTCATTTCTTTACAGCTGTGTAACTGAGATCCCTATTTTCTTGTTGGCTCTTGACCAGGGGATACTCAAGACTCTCAGAAGCCTCCTTCCAGTCTTTGCCATATGGTTTTTTTCCTCTCACAAGATGGCTCTTTGCTTTCTTCCAAGCAAGCAGAAGAGTGATAAAGACCTTAAAGGATTAGGTCAGACCCACTCAGGATAATTTTCCATTTGATGAACTCAAAGGACTTTAACTATATAATTATATACGTAAAATTCCTCTCGTCATATAACTGACATGATTGTAGGAGTGATATCCCATCTTATACATAAATTCATATATATACTATCAGACTATATCTATATACCATATATAGAGATATATACTGATAGTATATCTATATCTATATCTATCTATATATATATCTCAGCTGTTTTTACCAGTCCAACTAATCAGTTAATTTCTACTTCATAAACTCGCTGAATAGCTCAAATACAATCATGAGCCACAGGAATGGTCAAGTGATTTTGACTAAAAATCTCATACATTCAGTTGGAAGACAAATACCAAAAGACCTCCAGCATGTTTGTATACTAGTTGAAGAACAGGTTGGCTGGCATTCTTGTTTATCTAAATCTTAGACATGGGTAAAAAAAAAACAGTGAAAAATTCTAGCAGTATGCTAGAGATATAGAACCCTTTTCATTTGTATTATATCATTCCATATTAGTTAAAATAGCAACATACTAGTTGAGAACAAGTTGGCTGGCATTCTTGTTTATCTAAATCTTAGACATGGGTAAAAAAAAAACAGTGAAAAATTCTAGCAGTGTGCTAGAGATATAGAACCCTTTTCATTTGTATTATATCATTCCATATTAGTTAAAATAGCAAGTGTTTCCAAGCAGGTGGGAAGTACTTATTTAACATTTAGATACAATTTTTTGCCTGTCACTAAGCATGCCATTTTCCCAACCTTGGGTATGTAAGTATTGATAATAAATGGCATGCTTGTTTGCTTGTTTTCAAAGCCTAGAGTATCTTGTCAACTTTATAGCAATTCATTGTGTTGTAAGAGAAAATTTTGGGGGGGGGGAGGTGGAGGAAAGAGGCAGAAAAAATAAAGGGAGGCAAAAATAAGAAAGAAGGCAAAATAAGGAGAAAAAAACTGAAACCCAGTTTATAACTGTCTTTATTTAGAAAGTTTCGAGTGTCAGAACTCAGCCATCTGAGAACCCTTTGCTCTTGGGTGTGTATTTCCACTGTACTTTTCTCTGAAAAAAGAGCCCTGGTTTATTTCCATTTACTTAAAATTGTCCCATTGGTGAGAACCATTACTGGAGTATTGCTGCCCTTTTCTAATTTACTATTACTGATGACGAGCCTTGCCAAAATATTTGAGCCATTTAAAGCTTGTTTTTTATGCCTTTCATCTTCCACATTCAGTACCTTCTCCTTTCCTTTGCTGCCCTGACCTCGGATTCCCACTACACCCCGGCAGCCTATCTTCCATCATTTTCATACATCACTGAACTGCTAGACTATTTTCTAATCCTGGCTTTTCTCTTTCCAGGCTAAATATGGCCTGCCCTGTGGTGTTGCTGCAGAAAGCACAACATGTTGTTGTATTTCATGTTTCCCTTTGGGCAACAAGTACAAACCACTCAGTCCGTTCTGATACTTGTTGATGTGGCTGTAGCACCTTATCAAACCTTTATCCCTGAGCCTTAACATCCATTTTTGATCATCACCTGGACCAAAATGTTGAGTGAAATTTCAACATGAGCTGAAAATTAAACAGTCCTGTCTTGTGGGTTGAATCCAGCATGGACAGAAAGACTTTGGTAAAGAAAAAGCTGTGATTGTTGCCAGTAATAATATGTAAATAGAAAAAAGTGAATTGATAAGACTTTCAAAGGAGTTCTTATACAATTCGAATATTTCATCCTCAGAGAAAGATTATTCTCTACTTAAGGATGGCTTCGTCTGTTGTTAATGAATATCTTAGAGAAAGTAAAAAGGTGTCTTTCTAATACTTAGAGGTATAGAAGTGATATATGTGCTGCCTTTCATCTGAAAAGATTGTGTTAATAACCCATAATCACTGTCAGGCACTGTCTACTGTATTGTGTTCCCTTTTATTTCCCAGTTCCGCAATGCAATACCTCAAGTTAGAATTCAGTGTTCCTTTTACATTTCTTTATTCAACAAATATTTGTTTAAAACCTTTGTATGTAATATGTGAAGGTACACACAAAAATCCTCAACAAATATTAGCAAACTGAATCCAGCAACATAAAAAAATAATAATTCATCGTGAGTTAATGAGATTTATCTAAGCAATACAAGGTTGGTTTAACACGCAAAAATCAGTTAATGTAATATACCCTAATAATAGAAAAAAAGACAAAAACCATATGAAATCTCAATAATCACAGAAAAAGCATATGGCAAAATCCAACATCTATTCATTAAAACAACAACCAAAACTACTCTCAATACACTAGAAATAGATGCAAACTTAGCCTAATAAAGGGCATATACATAAATCTACAGATAACATCATAATTACTAGTTAAAACTAAATGTTTTTCCTCTAAGATCAGTAACAAGGCAAGGATGGCCGCTCTTACTAATTCTAGTCAACATTGTACTGAGGATTCTAGCCAGTCAAATCAAGCAAGTAAAAGAAGTAAAGGCATCCAAATTGTAAAGAAAGAAGTAAAACTGTTTTGCTTTTTTTTTTTTTTTACAAATGACACAATCCTGTATATTGACATTTAAACAGATAAAAAGAAATCTTAATAAAAGGTATGTTGGACAAAAATGAAAAAAAAAAAAAAGACAAAAAGAGCCACGGAAGGAAAAAAGAAATGGCAGAAATGTTTAGGAAGGAGAGTTCCTTGTCCTCCAAATGCAATCTGCTTAACATCACAGGTGAGAGGGCAGTTCTGTTTTTTTGAGGGAAAATCTCAAAAAGCTGTTCAGACCCTCTTTCTTCAAATTAGAAAATCCAGATGGGCTTTCCTGAACCTCATTTTTAATTAATATCAGCATAAAAACACAAGAGACTCCAGTGATAGTAAAATTAAATGTCAGGGGAAATAACGTAATGTTTGTTTATGAGTTCTTGCATGTCTTACCATGTAAAAAAAAAACTTTATTTCTTTCAGTAGACTATCCTAATTCAGAATACAATTCTCTGCTGGTTC
>NW_007732453.1:36459-38077 GCF_000696425.1 Galeopterus variegatus | reverse complement strand
ACAGCTACATATTTACATCAAATGCTCAGCAAGATTCTGAACATCTGAGGGGACCTGACCATTTTCCTTCACTTTCCCTACAACTGCTAAATTTAACTGTGAATGAATTACTTTGTTATTCTGATATTTACATGACCAACCAAGAGAAAAACCCTTTCTGTTTCCCAACTTCTGAGTCTGGTGAGTTTGATTTGACATGTTGGATAAAAAGCTTTATATTGACTTACTTCTAATTACAGAGATTAGTCATCTCCTAGGGATAATCAAATCTGGGGGGTTTCTCTAAAGAGGTTGGGTACTGGTACAACGCAGGTCTGAGGATGAATGAGACATTCAGAAGTAGTGAAGAAAAACAACAGCAACTGCAGGTATTTTTAGGAAAAGGTCATTAGGGAATACAGTATTTGGGTGG
Organism: Galeopterus variegatus; assembly: GCF_000696425.1. Lineage (NCBI taxonomy): Eukaryota > Metazoa > Chordata > Mammalia > Dermoptera > Cynocephalidae > Galeopterus > Galeopterus variegatus. The sequence continues at coordinate 37,665 of NW_007732453.1, read as the reverse complement.
CCTTGAAATAATTGGAAGGAATAGACAAGCGGCATCTAGAATGGACTTCCAGAAAGGAGCCACTGCTGCTGTGACATCTGGAAGCCAGAGAAACAGGAAGTTGCCACCACCCCAGCTTTGATGCAGGGATTGGAGACTAGATGAGGGACCTGCTGCTGGCACAACCATCTCCAGATCTTCTGGGCCAGCTCCTCTACCTCTTACCACTGCCTCTCAGCACACATGAAGTGATATTGCCACTGTCTCCATAATCTTGCTTGCCATATGGAAACACTGAATGCATCAGGAAGATGATCTCTACCTCTTTCTAAACTTCCAACAACTTTCATCAGTGTACCTAAGGTACAGTTCCTAATTCACATACAGAATTGTAGCTGGAGGGAGTTTAAGAGTAGATTTCAAAGGAACGCCAGAAGGATATGGGAATTTGTTGTAATTACCAGTTGAACATATTGGGCACAAAAGCTTTGAGAGTAAATTGCAAAACTTAAGGCAGGAGACAAGACAAGGTCTGTGCCCAGAGATGGACTGATGTCTTTGTGAAGAGTATACGGTAAATCATATGTAGTATACTTTTTAAATATGCTTTCTCTATATTGTAAGTTTTTTCCTTAACCCTACATTCAGGAAAGACTTTTGTGCTTCTCTGGTGGTGTTGCTGTGAACTGCTGGATACAGGTAGTAAGGAGAGGCTGTAATTTCTCTCATCTCCTTACCCAATGTGGCACCATATAGTATAGCTTTATATTACTGTGAGCTTCATTAGTGTGAACTAGTCTTGGAAATCTGACCCAGTCTTGAAGTAAAACTTTAAAAATACTTAAGTACAGAACAGTATGAAAGGTTATGGTGGATTGGGCAAATGAATGCCTCTTTCTAGGAAATTTTACTTCAGCTGAGATAAGTGCAGTGAGCTGTCAGCCACAGCTGCAGCACCTTTGCAATATACACCACATTTGAGCCAAGGACATACACTCCCTGGGTGGCTGCCTGCAATGACTGAGCCGTTCTGTCCACCTGCTGACTGCTGTAATGTGTGATCTTGCTTCCTTGCCCCAAATGGGTTGGCCAAGGTTTCACAGGTGTTACTAATCATTAAACATTTTACACTCCTAACTCGGTCTCAGTGCCTCTGTCTGAGGACATGAAATGACACCTCATACAAGGAATATATATCTCCCCTAGATTTTGAAGTAAGATTAAAAG
>NW_007732453.1:33017-35930 GCF_000696425.1 Galeopterus variegatus | reverse complement strand
TCCACCTGCTGACTGCTGTAATGTGTGATCTTGCTTCCTTGCCCCAAATGGGTTGGCCAAGCTTTCACAGGTGTTACTAATCATTAAACATTTTACACTCCTAACTCGGTCTCAGTGCCTCTGTCTGAGGACGTGAAATGACACCTCATACAAGGAATATATATCTCCCCTAGATTTTGAAGTAAGATTAAAAGGGAGAGAGCCACTCTGCATACATGGTATCTTAGTCCATTTGGGCTCCTAGGACAAAATACCATAGACTGGGTGGCTTATAAACAACAGAAATTTATTTTTTACAGTTCTGGAGACTGAGAAGTCCGAGATCAAGGCACTTGTAGTTCAGCATCCAGTAAGGGCCCTCATACATAGCTCTCTCCCCACTCTACCCTCACTGGTGGCAGAAGGAATGAGGGGGCCTTAGGCCTCTTCAATAAAGACACTAATCCCATTCACAAGGGCTTACCCCCATGGCTTAATCATCTCCCAAATTCCCATGGGGGTGATGGTTTCCACATATAAATTTGGGGAGGTGGGATATAAACATTCATCCCATAGTGCATGGTAAACAGAAAGGGTTTTAGAGGGAACATAGTGTACATCTACTGACAAAATGAAAACCTTACAAATCTCTTGGGATTCAACTGGGTCCATTAAAGTCATGCTGGCTTGTCCTGTATCATGCAATATCTTGGCCAAGAGGGATTGCTTCCAGAGGTCAGCTAGCTGCAACAGAAAGATGCTGGATGTGTGCCTTTAGATGCAGAAGCTTGGAGGGAAGGTGGTCAGAAATGGCAAATTGGGGATTGCTTGACAATTCAAAAAAGGGTACCATAGAAGATCTCCAATGTAACAACATCTGAGGTATGATAAATGCATTAAAAATTGGGAGATAAATAAAATTATTTAGCAATATTCAAACCAATATAATAAAACTAGAAGGCAGCACAGGTCCACATTTTTGTCCATTCATTTTCTATAAACTTGTAATTATGCCATTATCCAGTTTTATTCCTACTTTTTACTTAACATTTCATAATAAAAAATTCCTATGTGATTAGATTATATTTATAATGATTATTTTTAATAGTGGATCATTATACTGCATGAAGTAAATATGGTATATTTTAGCAAATCATATTGCTGTTTGGAATATTTAAATTACTTTATATTTTCCCAAAGTAAATGCTACTGCACAAACATATTTTTAGTTAAAACATTTTTAAAATTTATTTTGAGTTATTTATTTGGATGTATTGACAAAAATATTTTTCAAATTCTTATACAAATATAAAAATTCCTCTGTTATTTTTCATAAGGATTTAATCAATTTATTCTGTGATAAGTTGTGTGTGCATGTCCATATTTGCTGTATCTTTGATAACATTACTTTTTAAAGAAATTTTGAAAGTCTAGTTAGATATCACTCTGAAACAAATGAGAAAGATGTCTCTTAAGTTGTAATAAAATCTTGGATCAGCTTATTGCTATTGACTAAATGTTTGTGTGCACTCAAAATTTATATATTGAAGCCCAATACCCAATGGCGATGGCATTTGGAGGTAGAGACTTTGAGACGTGATTAGGCCACACAGGTATAGCCCTCATGAATAGGATTACTGCGCTTGTAAGACAGGCCCCAGAGAGGTCCCTGGACCCCCAAAGAGTAGGTCCTCACCAGACAGGGAATCCGCCAGCACGTTGATCTTGGACTTTCCAGCCTCCAGAACAGTGAGAAATAAATTTTCTGTTGTTCTTAAGCCACCCAATCTATTGTACTTTGTTATTAACAGCAAATGGTCTGAGCCACTTATAGGAAAAAGAAAAGATTGATTTTCCTTTATTTAAAGATCGATAAACATCCATACGGAGGTAAAAATTGCAATCCTCACTTTTCAAAGGACTTCTTTTTTTTTTTTTTTTTTTCCAAAAGATGACTGGTAAGGGGATCTTAACCCTTGACTTGGTGTTGTCAGCACCACACTCTCCCAAGTGAGCGGACCAGCCATCCCTATACAGGGATCCGAACCCGTGGCCTTAGTGTTATCAGCACCACACTCTCCCGAGTGACCCACAGGCCGTCCCCAAGATCTGTGAACATCTATACGGAGGTAAAAATTGCAATCCTCACTTTTCAGAAAATTTATTTTCTGATCTTGGCCTAAATAATGTGTGCTTTATACTGGGATTCACATAATATATAACTGATACGTACCATGAGGTCTCAAACTTCTCAGGATAACTTTTGATTATATCTTTAGCAAAAATAAATAAATAAATAAATTTTTTTTTAAAATGCCGTTCCTAGCGTAGGAACAAAACGGAGTAACAGGGCTCTCACACAGCTTTGCAGTTTGAAAAGATTATACTAGAGCCATAAAAACCAGCATTGTTTTTTCCTCTCTAATGCGTAGCTGATCTTCAAATTTTACCTGCAAAAATATTTAACAGAAAAGTATAAAATCAGTTCCAGTTTTAGGGTATCTGGTGGTTAAAAGAATTAGAATATGTTTTGTCATTCTCTTTTTAATCTAATACACAATACCTGCAAATAAAAATGAAATCTTTCTAATTTCAACTTGAGATTGATGAAAATGTAAAATAAGGACCTGAAAAAGAAAAAAGGGAAAATAAGCAAAAAAAGAAAAAGAAAAAAAAAAAAAGAAAAGAAAAAATTGGAGGAATCTTATAAGTTTATTTTATTAAATAGTATACCTAGAAATTTTATTTCCCAGCATCAATCTAACAACTCTGGGTTTCTTACCATGAATTTAGCTCTTTCTTACCCCCTCAAGTTTTAGGAATAGAAAAGAAAGTGCACTATGTGGGCTTTAAGCTATAATTTCTATTGAAGTTGTCGAAGTCATAAATTGCAAGTGGGAACCCAGAGATGAAATTGCAACCTTTGCAATACCC
>NW_007732453.1:14431-32548 GCF_000696425.1 Galeopterus variegatus | reverse complement strand
GAAAAAGGCAAGAACCACCACTCAGTTTAAAGCTGCTGCCATTTTCCAAAAAAAATCCTTTAAAGCACAAATGATTTTTTTCAAGAATTAGAAGAGAAATTAATAACAAATTTAAAAAAAAAGACAAATTAAAGAGTCATTTTCTCACTTGCCACACATGAGATGGTCTAAGTGAATGTTTCTTGATTATTTTTGCTTCTGGGGAATCCTTTGTAAATGACAGCATGACATGAAATAAAAAGAGCAATTCTGAATGGCTTAAAAGTTTATTTTTAAAGGAATTACTTTAAATGTCTTATTTTAGACCTGATATGAACATTTTTTACTCCCTAAAGATAACAATGCTTTTAAAATCATGATTGCAGAAAGCCTTTATAAAAAACAGTATCAGCCTGGCCTGTTAGCTCCATTGCTTAGAGAGCAAACTTATAACATCAAGGTCAAGAGTTTGTATCCTCGAACCTGCCAGCTGCCAAAAAACATATATATTTATAAAAGACAGTATCAATATTATGTAAGCCATATTTTGGGTTTTATTTAATATCCTAACCAACATTTTTTTCAAAAGAGGACTACACAAAAGAGTGGTTGAAGATACAGATACTCCAGTCACTCAAGTAGATATAATTACACTTGGGGATAGATAAGCTATTCAAAGGACATGTATTAAAAAGTGAATGAGGGCCAGCCCGGTGGCGCACTTGGTAGAGTGCGGTGCTTGGGTGCGTGGTGGCACTCACGCCGAGGGTTCAGATCCCATATAGAGACCGGTCCGCTCACTGGTTGAGCGCGGTGCGGGCGCGACACCAAGGGTTGTGATCCCGTTGCCGGTCGCAAAAAAAGACAAAAAGAAAAAAAAAAAAAAAGTGAATGAGAGCAGGACATTGGAGAACACACATTCCCAATGGGCTGGCATAGGTACAGATAGACCGAAATAATAATGCCAAAATAGAATATAATACACGATACAGAGTAAAGATATACAAAGTTTTGTTGGGATTCATAGAGAGAAATAAAAATGTACATCTACAAAAGACCTATATGTAAATGTACATAACACCATTACTCACATCCTCAAAACAGTGGAAACAACCCAAATGTTCATTAATCGGTGAATGGAGATGCACAATGTGGGGTGTCTGNTAAAAGACAGTATCAATATTATGTAAGCCATATTTTGGGTTTTATTTAATATCCTAACCAATATTTTTTTCAAAAGAGGACTACATAGGTAGCACACAAAAGAGTGGTTGAAGATACAGATACTTCAGTCACTCAAGTAGATATAATTACACTTGGGGATGGATAAGCTATTCAAAGGACATGTATTAAAAAGTGAATGAGGGCCGGCCTGGTGGCGCACTTGGTAGACTGCGGTGCTTGGGAGCGTGCAGCGCTTACCTCGAGGGTTCGGATCCCATATAGAGACCGGTCCGCTCACTGGTTGAGTGCGGTGCGGGCGCAACACCGAGGGTTGCGATCCCGTTGCCAGTCATGAAAAAACACAAAAAGGAAAAAAAAAAAAAAGTGAATGAGAGCAGGACATTGGAGAACACGCATTCCCAATGGGCTGGCATAGGTACAGATAGACCGAAATAATAATGCCAAAATAGAATATAATACACGATACAGAGTAAAGATATACAAAGTTTTGTTGGGATTCAGAGAGAGAAATAAAAATGTACATCTAAAAAAGACCTATATGTAAATGTACATAACACCATTACTCACATCCTCAAAACAGTGGAAACAACCCAAATGTTCATTAATCGGTGAATGGAGATGCACAATGTGGGGTGTCTGTACAATGGAATAGGGGTCAGCCATAAAAAGAAGAGAATACTGATACATGCTTCTACATGGATAAACCTCACTCACATTATACAACTGAAAGAACCCAGTCATAAAAGACCACATATTGGGTGAATCAATTTATGCGAAACATCCAGAAAAGGCAAATCTATACAGAGAGAAAGTAGATCAGTGGATGCCTAAGGCTGGGATAGGGACAAGGAGTAGAAGCTAATGGTTTCTTTTTGGAGTGACAGAAATGTCCCCAAACTGGATGGTGGTGTTGCTTTTGCAACTGTCTGAATATACTAAAAATCATTGAAACACATACTTTCAATAAGTCAATATTATGATATGTACGTTATAATCAATAAAGTGGAAATAAATTTGGTAGGTGTTCAAAAGAAAGATTAGTTGTTATAGGAAGGCCTTGTGGAGAAGGGAGTATTTCAGAATGATTTCAGAGCATAAGTATGATTTTATTTTATTTATTTGCTTATCATATCTGTCTTCTTACGAAAAGAATAAAGGTACATAAGTAAAAGTTATATTCAAATTCAAATTAACATCACTATTATATGAATGATAAACATCTAATTATAAGGGGTAAAGAAAATAAAAAGTACCAACAATATTTAAACTTCAGTTACAAAACTTCAGTTTGGATAATAGGACCCTTAGCATGTTGTCAGACACCACAAGGTTGTATAATTCTCACTGTCTAAGCAGGGCAGGACTTAGTTATATGAAGTTCAGAGTTATACAAGTTGGGGGCAGGGCTTCTGTGGACTCATCAGAGCAGGAGCAGAGAAGCTAGAATTTATGAGCATGAAGAGTTCATTCAGAGGTCATTCAAAGTTCTTTATTATGTTTTATCCCACAGGCTAAATGCTTTTTATGCCTCATCTCATTTAATCCCCATCGTAACCGTACGAGTATTGTTATCACATTCATTTTACAAACGAAGAAACTGATGTAACACCTGTTTACGTATCCCACAAATTCACCAAGTGGGTATATGTGACAGCTGAGACTTAAACACTGGCAAACACCTCAATGTTACACACCTCACCATTCAACATTACCGCTCCTTGCACTTGGTTAATTAGAGACCTCTTTCCCTCCAACATGAATTCACTGCTGTATTAATCCATTTTCTGTTGCTTATAACAGAATATCTGAAACTGGAAAATTTATAAAGAAATAAAATTTATTTCTTTCAGTTTTAGAGGCTGGGAAGTCCACGGTCCTGGGGGTGCATCTGGCAAAGGGTCTTCTTCTGAGTGGGAACGCTCTACAGGGTCCTGTGGCAGCTGTGTATCACATGGTGAGGACGCAAGAGTTCTTTCAGATGTGCTCCTTATAAAGCCCCCACTTCACATCCAAAAGAACCCACTAAACCATTTACCCATTACTCTATGAATGTGTTAGTCTATTCAAGAGGACAAAGTCCTCATAATCTAATCAACTTTCGAAGACCCCACCTTTCAAACACCATAATCTGATTTTTCACCCTCTCAACACTGTTACAATGGGGAACAAGTTTCCAACATATGAACTTTTGGGGGACACGTTTAACCTATAGCAACTGCTTTATGTAGGCAGATTCTACTGTCTTCATTGGTCTGCCATAATTTTTGATATTTATCTGCATTGGCCTCCCACTTTTTGCTGCCAGCCACCTCTAAACTCTGCTGTAATTCAGTCCCAACTACCCACTGCACATAGTTCCCATTACGAATGTCTGCTCATTTGGATTTATGGAAAATAATTCATAATATAAATAGAAGTTTGTTGTTAAGGAACAACCTCCATCATAGATAATTGGCTTAAATGCATTCTTCTACATTTTAACCCAGATACTCTGAAGCTCATAATTATAATTTGATTTTTGTACAGCGTTTTAGTAGCAGTGGTTCTGACCTTTGCATACTACTTTCAAATAGTTCTTTAGGGACAGCCATTTTTACTAGGACTATTTACCCTGCCTCCCAAACCAGAACATGAATCAGCTCTTTCCTGGTGCAGGAGCGTTACAGGAGATATTGTTAGAATTTCTGTGATTTTCAGAAAAAAAAAAAACTTCATGAGGAATAGCATTTTAAAATAGGAGTAAAACATGACAGATTAAGCATAGTTGCTTATCTTGGCTTCTCTGAGAAACTCTCCTACATGACAAAAAGAAAAAGGAATTTTTAATGCATAAACATAGTGAAAAGAGAATACAAAATGTGACAGCAGCAAATGAGAGACATCAACAATTTTGTGAGGATGGATATCAGGTGTAAGAATGTTATGTCACTTAATAGAGAAGAAGAAATTGAAGTCAAAGTTTGTGCAGAAGCATATTGATTCTCCCTACAAAATTGTGGAAGGATTATGAACTTGGAGTGCCCAGCGCAAACAAACGTAGACGTGATTCACAGATCTGAAAACGTGGGGATGAGTTCAGAGCTGTGTAAAGATCTATCCCTGGACTCTCCCCACAATAGAAAAACTCCTGAAGCTAGATGGGAACTCTTCCCCTCTCTTGTAGGATACTAGAAGTTTTTCTGTAGAGAAATAAAATCTGAGAGGATGGGCACTTGGGATATTTGACATAACAGAGCACGAATAGTTTTGATAATTTTACTTCACATCATATATATGATTTTCTTTTATATAAATACAAGTTAATTATAATGAACAAAAAACTCACTGTAAGAAATCTCAGTTTTGTTGGCTATAGTAAATGGTATATTAATTAGCTCTTTTCACTAACATTTGTGAAAAGCTCCCAAGACAATAACAACGATGAGAAATTATTAAAAGGGAATTAATCTAGTGCTGCAAAAATTGTTTCATTCCAATGAGTTGGAAAATTTTGGATGGACAAAAATAAATGCTATTGCATTTTAATTATACAGACTGCATTCTGACAATATTATGAGTTTAAAATTATATAAGGCTATACAATTAAACAAGCAAATATATATGTATACTTCATCAAGGAAGCTTCATAAGTTACAAATATCATATATCACATGTAATAAATATTTTACATAGATATATATCCACATATATAAATATCTTATTGTTCATAAAAACCATAGGAGTGATTCGAAGTAATAATTTATTATGTTATCATAACACACACAAAGATTCAACTCAGAGAATCTTAGGGTCCTAACAAATGTAGCCAAATGGCCATTACATAAATCTACAATTATATCCTGGTTTTTCTACTGATATCAAATCTACTGATGTTACACCATAATCCCAAATAGGAAAAATTAAGTATATCATATCAAATTAAAAAAAAAAAAAGAAAATGGTTGATGTATGGAGGATTTGGCATAATTTGCTTTGAAACATTATTTTCTTCACTGATTGGTTAAGAAACATCTGGGCAGGGCCGAGCCCGTGGCGCACTCGGGAGAGTGCGGCGCTGGGAGCACAGCAGCGCTCCCGCCGTGGGTTCGGATCCTATATAGGGATGACCGGTGCGCTGACAGTGCTCACTGGCTGAGTAAGGTGCTGATCCTATATTTAGATAACCCAGCTGCTGTCAAGGACACTGTCAAGGATACTGCAGATGTGAGGATACTGCTGCCACCACTACAAGGTAAACGCACTGCCACCAAGGACACCACAGACACGAGGGAAGCAGTTGCAGCTGCTGGCACCACTGTCGCCACCACAAGGTAAACTTACTGCTGCTGCCGATGTCACAGATGCAAGGGAGGCAGTTGCAGCGGCTGACGCTGATGCTGTCCCATGAGATAACCCCACTATTACTGTGGACACCACAGGTGTGATGAGCCATTGCAGGCACAGATATAATGGAGGCTGTTGCAGGTAGGACACTGCAGATGCCAGGAGGAAGTTGCAGGTGCTAACACTGCTGCTGTGGCCATGAGGTAAAGCCACAGCTACTGCAGACACTATACCTGCGTGGGCCACCATTGTGGACACCATAGCCAAGTGGGCAGCTGCTGCAACCACCACTTCTACCATCTCCGCCACCACAGCACCTCCAGGCAGCTATCATTGTCATGTGAGCAGCCTGCTGAACTAGAGCCACTGCTACATGCAGGCAGTCCACCAAAGCCACCTCTACAACCACCACTGCCACAACGGTGGCCTGCTACCACACAGGAACTGCAACAGCCACTGCCACTGTGCAAGTGGACTGCCAATGACTAGACTGCACAAGGAATGTCACCAGCAGAGTCCAGGGAAGGAAAGTAATAGGAGAAATAAGTACCAGTTGACTAGACATCAATGTAGAGATACTAGAAATATGAAATAAATAAATAAAAACCAGAAAATATAAGTCTACCAAAGGAATACAATAACTCGTAAGTACCAGATACCATAGAGCAGGAAATCCCCTGAAATAACGAAAACGAATTCCAAGTAAAAATGTTAAGAAAACTCAAAGAGATATAAGAATATGCAGTTAGACAACACAATGAACTGAGCAAAACCATCAAGGATATAAAAACAGAAATTTACAAAGAGATTAATATTTCCAAAAGAATGTAGCAGAACTCACAGAACTGAAGGAGTCATTCAACAAAATAAAAAGCACAACTGAGATTTTATGCATCAGGCTAGAGCAAACAGAGGAAAGAATTTCTGATCCTGAAGACAGTCTCTTTGAAATAACTCAAGTGAATAAAGACAGAAAACAGAATTTTAAAAAGTGAAGAAAATCTAAGAGAGATAGCAGACAACCTTAAGTGCACAAACATCTGAATCATGGTTATTCCTGAAGGGGAGGAGAGAGGAAAAGGCATTGAGAACATATTCAATGAAATAATAGTGGAAAATTTTCCAAGCATAGGGAGAGACATGGACCTTCAGAATCAAGAGACTCAAAGATCCTGCAATAGATTCAGTCCAAGAAGGTCCTAACCAGGTTACATGATAGCCAAACTAGCAAAACTTAAAGACAGAGAGAGAATCTTAAGAGAAGGAAGGGAAAAGCATCAAGTCACCTATGCATCAGATTAATAACAGACTTCTCAACAGAAACTGTACAGGCCAGAAGAGAATGGGATGATATATTTAAAATACTAAAAGAAAAAAAAAAAAGGAAAAAAATCCTACCAGCCAAGAATACTATACCCAGCAAGGTTATCCTTCATAAATGAAGGAGAAATAGTTTATTTCCCAACAAACAAAATTGCAAGAGTTCACCACACAACCAGCCCTACAAGAAATCCTCAAGGGATTCCAAAAACAATAATTACTACCATGAGTATGTAAGAGAGAACAAAACCCACTAGGAGAACAAAAATGAGAAAGAGAAAGAAACAGTATCTTACCACCTCCAAAAACCAACACTAAAGAAAAACAATAAAAGAGAAAGAAAAACACACAAAAAAAATATTTAAAACATCCAAATGAAAATTGATAAAGTGCCAGAAGGAAGACAATAACTTGCAGTAAAACCTTAAGCTTAAATGGATTGAATTCCCTACTCAAAAGACTCAGAATGGTAAGAGGATTAAAATGCTAGACCCAACGATATAACATCTATAAGAGACTCACCTCACCTGTAAAGATAAACAGACTAAGAGTGAAGGGATAGAAGAAGATATACCATGTAAATGGAAATAAAAAAATGAGCAGGAGTAGCTATTCTTATATCACATGAAATAGACGTTAAGCCAAAAACTTTAAAAAGAGACAAAGAAGACCACTATATTATGATAAAGGGATATATCTAGAAAGAAGGCACAACAATCATAAATATATAGGCACCCAACATTGGAGCACCCAGATATATAAAGCAAACACTATGAGACCTAAAGAAAGAAATAGACCTCAATACAATAATATGATAATAGCTGGGGACCTGAGCACCCCTCTCTCAACATTGGACAGATCCTCTAGGCAACAAGTCAACAGAGAAACACAGCATTAAAAGCCACACTTTATGCCAATTGGATTTGGCAACTATCTACAGAACACATCATCCAACAACCACAGAATACACATTGTTCTCAACAGCACATGGAACATTCTCCAGGACAGACCACATGTTAAATCACAAATCATGCCTTAACAAATGTCAGAAAAATGAAATTATTTCACCCATCTTCTCAGACCACAAAGGATTAAAACTAGAAGTCAATAACAATTGTCTAGAAACTATACAAACACATGGAAATTAAATGGGAAATCAAAAAAATTCTTGAAACTAACAAAAAAAGATACAGCATATCAAAACCTGTGGGACACTGCAAAAGCAGTACTATGAGGAAATATTTTTTTTTGCAAGAAAGGCTTATATCAAAAGAATCTAATGATTTTAAATGAACAACCTAATATTACACCTCAAAGAACTAGAAAAACAAGAAGAATCCAATCCCAAAATTAGTAGACACAAAGAAATAATTAAAATCAGAGCAGAACTAAATGAAATAGAAACCCAAAAAATGATACAAAAGATCAATGATACAAAAAGTTGGCTTTTGAAGAAAATAAGCAAAATAGACAAACTATTAGCTAGGTTAACAAAAAAAGAAGTGAGAAGTCCCAAATAACAAAAATTAGAAACGAAAAAGGAGACGACACAACCAATATCACAGAAATGCAAAGAACCATTAGAGGCTATTATAAACAACTATACACCAACAAATTTGAAAACCTAGAGGAAATGGACAAATTTCTAGATATTATAAACAACTATACACCAACAAATTTGAAAACCTAGAGGAAATGGACAAATTTCTAGACATTATAAACAACTAAAACTGTACCAAAAGAAACAGAATATCTGAACAGACCAATAACAAGCAAAGAGATTAAAGCAATAATCAGCAAGTCTCCCAACAAAGAAAAGCCCAGGACAGGATGGCTTTACTACTGAATTTTACCAGACTTTAAAAGAGGTATTAATACAAATTCTCTTCAAACTATTTCAAAAAGTTGAAACACAGGCAATTCTCCAAAACTCATTCTGTGAGACCAGCATCACCCCGATACCCAAACCAGACAAAGATTCAACAAAAAAGGAAAACTATAGGCCAATATCTTTCATAAACATAGAAACAAAAATTCTCAATAAACCGTTAGCAAATGGAATAAAGCAACATATCCATAAATTATATACCACAGTGAAATGGGATTAATCCCAGGGATGCAAGGGTAGTTCAACATGTGCAAGTCAATAAATGCAATATGCCACATCAAAAAAACCGAGGACTAAAAACCATATGATCATCTTAATAGACACAGAAGAAGCATTTGACAAAATTCAACATCCCTTCATGATAAAGACACTCAGCAAATTAGGTGTAGAAAGAAAGCATCTCAACACAATAAAAGCCATATATGACAAATCCACTGCCAATATCATCCTAATGGGGAAATGCTAAAAGCTTTTCCCTTAAGAACAGGAACAAGACAAGGATGCCCACTCTCACCACTCCTATTTTACATAGTATTGGAAGTAGTAGCCAGAGCAATTGGGCAAAAGAAAGAAATACAGGGCATCCAGATTGTAAAAGATGGCATTAAATTGTCCCTCTTTGCAGATGACATTATCCTATATACAGTAAAGCTTAAAGACTCTACAAATAAAAAAAAAAGATTTTTTTAAGACTCTTAGAGCTGGTAACCAATTTCAGTAAAGTTACAGTACAAAAAATCAACATGCAAAAATCAATAGAATTTTATACTCCAACAGCAAACTAGCAGAAAAAGAAATCAAGAAAGCAAACCCATTTGCAATAGTCACCAAAAAGTAAAAGACCTAGGAGTAAATTTAACCAAGGAGGTTAAAGATCCCTACAATGAAAACTACAAATCACAGTTGAAAGAAATTAAAGAGGACACAAAAAGATGGAAAGACATTCCATGCTCTTTGATTGGAAGAATTAACATTGTTAAAATACTATCCAAAGTGATCTACAGATTCAATGCAATCCCCATGAAAATACCAATGACCTTCTTCACAGAAATAGAAAAAAAAAAAAAAACAACCCTAATATTCATATGGAACAACAAAATACCCCAAATAGCAAAAGCAATCCTGAGCAAATAAATAAATAAATAAATAAAAAATAAAGCATGAGACATAACAACATCTGACTTCAAATTATGCTCAAAACTATAGTATCCAAAACAGCATGGTAGTGGCATAAAAACAGACACTCAACCAATGGAACAGAATAGAGAACCCAGAAATCAACCCATGCACTTACACCAACTGATCTTTGAAAAAGACACCAAGAACATACACTGAGGAAAAGACAGCCTGTTCAATAAATGGTGCTGGGAAAACTGGACCTCCACATATAAAACAATGAAACTAGACCTGTACCTCTCGCCATATACCAAAATCAACTCAAAATGGATTAAAGACTTAAATATAGGACCTGAAACTATAAGACTCCTAATAGACCTGTACCTCTCGCCATATACCAAAATCAACTCAAAATGGATTAAAGACTTAAATATAGGACCTGAAACTATAAGACTCCTACAAGAAAACATAAGGAAAATACTTCAGGAAGTAGGACTGGGCAAAGGCCAGATGAATATGATCCCCACAGCACAAGCAAAAAAAGGAAAAATAAACAAATGGGATTATACAAACTAAAAAGCTTCTGCACAGCAAAAGAAGCAATTAACAGAGCAAAGAAGACAACCTACAGAGTGGGAGAAGATATTTGCTAACTATGCATCTGACATAGGATTAATATCCAGAATATGCAAGGAACTCAAACAACTTAACAGCAAAAAACAAATAACCTAATTGAACAATGGGCAAAGGAGCTAAACAGGCATTCCTCAAAGGAAGACATACAAATGGCCAACAGACACATGAAAAAATGCTCAGCATCACTCAGCATCAGGGAAATGCAAAGCAAACCACATTGAGATATCATCTCACCCCAGTTCAACTGGCTATTATCAAAAAGACAGATAATAAATGCTGGTGAGGATGCAGAGAAAGGGGAACCCTCCTACACCACTGGTGGGACTGTAAATTGGAGGTCATTATGGAAAATGGCATGGATGTTTCTCAAACAACTACAGATAGATCTGTCATATGATCCAGCAATTCCACTGCTGGGTATATACCCAAAGAAATGGAAATCATCATGTCAAAGGGACATGTGCGCTTCCATGTTCATCACAGCTCTATTTACAATAGCCAAGAGTTGGAACCAACCTAAATGTCTATCATTGGACAACTGGATAAGGAAAATGTGGTATATTTACACAATGGAATACTACTCTGCCATAAAAAAGAATGAAATACTGCCATTCACAGCAACATGGATGAACTTAAAGAAAATTATGTTAAGTGAATTGTGCCAGGCACAGAAAGAGATACTGCATGTCCTCATCACAAGTGGGAGCTAAGAAAGAAAGGAAGGAAGGAAGGGAAGAAGGAAGGAAGAAAATTAACAACAACCACTATAATACATTGATCTTTCAGGAGAGAACAGAGCTATGATTACTAGAGGTGGGAAAGGGGGAGGGACTCAGGTTGAGGGAGAAATTGGGTAATGGACACAATGAATAATTATGATTTTTAGTGATGAGCATACTAATAATATTTATTTGATTATCACATACTGTACAAAAATACTGACAGTCAGCTCTGTATCTCATAGATATGTATAACCTATTATGTTTCCATTAAAAAATAAATTTAAAAGGAAAAATAATTTTTTATTAAACAAAAATTTATACATCTGACCCACAGATATTTTAATTCAAAGGGAAATTGTTAGTTTTTACTGCTTATATTGTCTCAGAAAGCAAATACAAATATAGTTACCATAACAACATCTAGGCTTCTATTTGTTATTAGCTTTTTAGTAAATACTGTAAAATGAGCGCAGGAGTTGGATTTATTTCTCCAAAGAGTAATAAACAGGACACAATTAACATAATTATTTCCACCTGCTGAACTCCATTTTGAGGAGATTTGGTTAATTAACAGCAAATGTCTGTCATCAGTAGATCTGGAATCTTTTAGTGTTCTTTTACGAAACACCAAAATACTGTTAACATTAATCTGGAACAAGATCTTCTGTCCATTCTCTGGGTCATTGCTCCTGAACTCATTATATATATATAATTGGAATATGCGGCTACTGTTAATCAATGTGAAAATGTGATTTTCCTCATATAAGTAAATAGGAATTTTGTAAACCAGAAAAATATATTTGCAGAAAGAGGGAAAGAGTATTCTGGATGATTATACCAAATGTTTAACTTATTACTCATTAAGAGAAAGAAATAATTTTACTATAATCAAATATATTATTATGTCTGGGGAAGGAAATCTAGCAATGCACTGAGAGATTTCCTTGTGTTCTGCACAGATTTTATCTTCCTTCTTTAATTATAAGAATGGTACATGGCTATGTCTTATGTCCACTAGATATGGATTGTTTCTTCTTTTAAGATTGTGTACGAATGAATAGATATGTCTTTTCGCTCCCCTTTCTCTCTTCTCAAATTATGCTTTTTAATACTGTATAAACTTCCTAATCAAAGAGTACAATTGGGGCATTCCCAATTTTTAATATTCATTACAAATGTTAGGCAATAAAAAGAGGCCAGGATGGGAGTTGAAGAGCAGCAAAAATGCAAAAGATTGTTTTTTCTTTAAACATTCATGAGCATGCTGGCACAGTAGCCCAACTGTAAGTCTTAGAAAATTTCATAAATCCAAATTGAGAAGTTCAATCTCACAAATGCTACGTGAATCAAGCTAAAATGCTTCATCCTGCTTTCCATCTCATTTGGAGGAAGAGCAGCAAAAATGCAAAAGATTGTTTTTTCTTTAAACATTCATGAGCATGCTGGCACAGCAGCCCAACTGTAAGTCTTAGAAAATTTCATAAATCCAAATTGAGAAGTTCAATCTCACAAATGCTACGTGAATCAAGCTGAAACGCTTCATCCTGCTTTCCATCTCATTTGGAGGAAAAAAAAATCATACCTCCAAAAAGTAGAAAGCATACAGTAATGAGCATTTACATTTCTGAAAGCTTAATTTCCTCACTTTGAGATTCATGGCTTAAAATTTGTCATTACGAGTACTGGCTGGAGAAGAGGAGGCATGTAGATTTCTCCAATGCTTCTTATGATTTACTTGCTATATTTAATCAGAATTCATGCTCTGCCTGTCATAAGTATGCCATTATGCTACGTATTGAGCCAACCTTCTTTCGGGAGAGCAGTTTGGGAGATTGAGAAGAAGTAACCCATAGCTCAGATGTGTTTCTGATGCAGCCTCAAACGAGATCATCATGTGAATGAAATGAGACAGTTTTCAAATAAGATAAAAACATTAAAAAGTCCATTTCACATACGGAGGAGTGACTCTCCTTAATAATCCCTTTGCCTTGGAAGGTAGTCGTCCATCTCACCCCATTTTTAACTTAAAGGTGATAACTTTATGCTATCTGCAGGTAAGATGACATCTGTTTTTCATTTTTTCTTACATGAGGATTGCTCATAACTGAATATTTAGATTTAATGTGATTATCCCTGAGTACAGGAGGTTATAGCATTGTTATCCATACATGGAATATGCACAAATAAATATAATTCATAGCTTAAAAAGAAAGACAAATGATTAGCTCAGATGCTGCTAGATTTCATAGGTCAATGGTTGACAACCTTACCTGAAGCTTCCAAACAATTTCTGAGCCAAAAATAACTAGTCATTAATTTCTTTTAGTCACTGACTTTCCAAAACAGGTCTGGGCTTACCTGAAATTACAGTCCTCCTGTCCCTACAACTGCTTGTCTCAGTTTTCATTCTCAGTCCCCAGATAAAGCATGTTTACTTCTTTCAATGATGTCATATTGAAGAACTTTTACAATTTTAATTTATGTTCTGTGATGAAGTACAAGGAGAAGAAAAATAAGAAGGAGGAAGAAAAGGGGAAAAAAGAAAGGGAAGTCCATAGGTACTCAATAAGCAATATGGTCCTTAGTGTGAAAGAGCATGGATTTGGGGTCTGAACACCTGGGTTCAAATCCAGATGTTGCTGGTTTAGAGGGGCCAAAGCTTGGGAAATTTATCTCAGTTCATGGCTCAGTTTCCCTGTATGAGTTATCATCTCCTTTTGAGCTTTCTGTGAAAATTATGTGGGTTAATTCTACACAAATTTCTTATATTTCTGGCATATAAAAACTCTCCATAATTCTTAGCTCTTAGATCATAATAACTCTGTGGTCATACAACTAACCTTGATCAGGTTTAAATCTAAGTTGAACTCAATTCAAAATTTTGCTTATTCTATAAGAAAACAAGCCATCAGATATGAATGCACTTTGTTACTCTGGAATTTCGGCTCAAATGAGGTGATTTTAATTTAAGGAGTCTCATAACTTAATTTAAATTTAGTTCTTGAGGTGCCTCAATGACACATATGGAAAAAATGGAATTATTTGGCACAGAGACCATCTTACATACAGTAATGTCTGATTTGTGATACTGTTGTTTGGTCTCACAGTTGACCTTGTGATAGATGAATCCAGATGTGCAGCAAGCCGTATGTCCAACATGGTCTTGCTAATGCAAGTGGAAGCGTGGGTCCTGCTGATGTTATGGATAACCAGCAGAAGAGTGATGCGGTGCAGACGGTATATCATATTGTGCGTTTACAGTGTAAAAGTGACTACAGAGCGGGTATACTCAGCAATTTTGTGCTATGGTCTTTTCATAACATTTTAACAAGTTCTGAGTTATGAATAACTAAATAATTTAAGCAGAAGTAGTACATATCCACCAGGGGGACATTTATGTCTTATTGAAAGAAAAATCTGAGCAATGAAACATTTTCAATGGGAAAACATCAGTGGGGCTTTGGACGTGGTTAAAGCAGCAAGTATTATCAGAAAAGATTTGCCTAAAAGTTAAGGACTTTTAATTTCCTACTTCAAAGTGCATCCTTGCCACTTACTGTGAATCTAGGAAAGTTACTTAAATATCCCATTTTTTGGTCTTATTTGTATAAAAGGAATGATGTTAATACCCTCTCACAGAGGTATTAAAATTTGAATCCCTGTAAATAAACCACATAATGCCTCCACACATGATAGACCCAACACCAAAAACCAGAACAGACACAAAATACATGCAAAGTGTATAGAGATAAGTAAAGAGGGATAACTAACATCTACTCTGTAGTGTGTACACACCAAATCAGGAACAAATCAAATCCACCGGTGCTTTCCTCCATAAAAAGCATTAAAAATATATTTTATAATTGAATTTGAAGATAAATATTTTAATATATATCAAAACACTTTTGACCTAAAACTTAGGGTTTTACTTTCTAATTTTAAAAGAAATTACATTTTTGTTGGTCCCTGAAAGTACCAAGAGCCCTTGGCACTGTGCCTAATGGAGAAGTTAGCCCTGCATCAAAAACCATTATTTTCATTTAACTTGAAAATCAGAAAGGTTAAGAAACTTAATGCAGATTTACATATTTAATATTGGCAGAACAGGGATTAAACTTGGGTTTAATTCTGAAGCTAGTGTTCTTTGCTTCGCACCTCAGGGACTCTCAAGGGGACATACATCTGAAATGGTCCAAGTTTTCCTGGGCTGCTGTCTCTCATTCCAGTCCCTGGGCCATCTTCTCCCTGTTGGCTTTCTCTTGCTGGTATCCCTTTTCCTTCTTTCTATGTCTGATCTCCTTTTTTACCTCCCAGGAATTTCCTCTTTCTTCTAGTATCAAAACATTAATTCCCTTCCAGTTAGTGACCACATTAAAAGCAATCAAACAGACTACATTTCACGAAGACATTAATGACTGGTAATGCCATATGTTCCCCATTCAATAATATTCTTATTTTATCAAAAGAATCCTGAAATTGAAAGTCCTTTATATAAAGGACCACCTTGATAATTGTGTTCATTTTATAGGGCTTTGGTGACAAAGTGCAGTAGTCCCTACTTATCTGAATTTTTGCTTTCTGTGGTTTCAGTTACCCATAGTTAACTGAGGTCTGAAAATGTTAGATGGAAAATTCCAGAAATAAACAATTCATAAGTTGTAAATTGTGTGCTGTTCTGAGTAATGTGCTAAAATCTTGTGTGGTTCTGCTCTGCCTTGTCCAGAATGTGAGTCACCCTTTGTCCAATGTGTCCATGCTGTATATGTTACCTTCCCATTAGTCATGACCTCTTCTGCTCCTGACATCCCACCATCAACATTGTTATGACTTGATGATCCTGCATCATCCAAAGCAAATGATCCTCATTCTTACATGTGGTCAGAAGGTCAATAAAGCATAATGCTATGTCACAGTGTCTACATCATTCACCTTACTTCATCTCATCATGTTGGCATTTTATGATCTCACATCATCACCTAATGAAGAAGGGAGAGTACAGTACAATAAGATATTTTGAGAGAAAAAGAGAGAGACCACATTTACATAACTGCTATCACAGTATATTGTTATTGTTGTTCTATTTTATTATTAGTTATTGCAGTTAATGTCTTACTTTTCCTAATTTGTAAATTAAACTTTGTTACTATATTTTGAGAGAAAAAGAGAGAGACCACATTTACATAACTGCTATCACAGTATATTGTTATCGTTGTTCTATTTTATTATTAGTTATTGCAGTTAATGTCTTACTTTTCCTAATTTATAAATTAAACTTTGTTACAGGTATGTATGGATGGGGAAAAACATAGTGCATATAGGATTCAGTACTATCTGCAGTTTAGAACATGCACTGGGAGTCTAGGAATGTATCCCAGATGGATAAGGAGGGACTATTGTACCACAAGCCAGGTGGCTTAAACAACAGAAATTTATTATCTCATAGATCTGTAGGCTAGAACCCCAAACTCAAAATGTTGGCCAGGTTTATTCCTTATGAGGGCTGAAAAGGAAGAATCTGTTATAGACCTCTCTTCCAGGCTTGTAGATAATTGTATTTTCCCTATGTCTTTCCACATAATTTTCTTCTATATACATGAATCCAAATTTCCTCTATTTATAAGGGGAAGCCATATTGAGTTAGAGCCCACCTTACTGATCTAATTTTAATTTGATTACATCTGTGAAGATCCTATCTCCAAATAAGGGCACGTTCTGAGATACTGGGAGTTAGGACTTCAACATATGAATCTGGGTGGGGGAGTAGGGACACAACTCATAACAGTAATATTACCAGTTGAAATACAATAAAGGACTAATTGTGGAGAAAGTTTTGATGGGAAGATACAAGAGGACTTCCAAACTGAAATTAAAAAAATAAAAATAAAATATACAAACTTTATTTCTCAACATTAATTCCATCAAGTTCAATACACTTCTGTGACTGATGATGATGCCAGCCATTTAGTCCATCTCTATGGAACTGAGGGTCCTGGGGATTTAACCATATCAATGCAGTCTCTTTTACATTATTAACTGAAAAAAAAATGGGTGTCCTTCAAATATATTTTAAGATTAGGAAACAAAAAGATGTCAGAAGGAGCTAAATTAGGACTGTGATGTGGATGCCTAATAATTTCTCTTTGAAACTCACAAAATTGTCCTTGTTTGATGAGAGAAATAAACAGGAGCACTGTTGTGGTGGAAAAGGTCTCTCTGGTGAAGCTTTCCTGGGTATTGTTGTGGTTGGGGTGGGAACATCACAGCAAAATCACTTCATGTTGAGGACAACTGCTCTGAACAAGTGTAATTGAAATGGTTAGGCCAACAAGGTATTAGCATTTACATTATAGAAACATTCTATTAGGATAGTCCCAAAAGACCTTTAAAATATTTTATAACAAATCTATAATCTTTTCCTTTTAAGACAACATGGGAGCTAAAAGATATTGATTAACAATACCTAGTAATAAAGTCCAGGACACAGAGAGACTTCATAATAATTAAACATAAAAGCTTACTGAAATTAATGATTAATTAAATGAGAATTGTTTCTTGGCCTTACTCCTTATACACACCTGAGTTATTTGTCTCTTTTTAAAATTCAACACTCATTCATGATAAAGACTCTCTACAACTTAGGTATAGAAGGAAAGTATCTCAACATAATTAAAGCCATATATGATAAAACCACTGCCAATATCATCCTGAATGGGGAAAAGCTGAAAGCTTTTCATTTAAGTAGAAGACACGCCTCAGCCCTGTCCTGAGCACACAGAGTGGGGAAGGGCCTGGCTAAAAGAGGCGGAATCTCAGAAATAAATAAAGAAAGAAAGATCAGGTACACAGCCTGCAGGAACGATTTGCAAGGGTCAATAGCCCCATCTATTAAATCGGAGGTCCAAGATTCGAGAGAAAATCCCTGCCAAAATGAACAAACACCCAAAAAGA
>NW_007732453.1:11986-13691 GCF_000696425.1 Galeopterus variegatus | reverse complement strand
ATTCAATGCAATCCCCATCAAAATTCCAATGACATTTTTCTCAGAAATGGAAAAATCTATCAAGACATTTATGTGTAATAACAAAAGACCATGCATAACCAAAGCAATTCTAAGCAGAAAAATTTTTCAAAAGCTGGAGGCATAACACTACCTGACTTTAAACTATACTATAAAGCTATAATAACCAAAACAGCATGGTACTGGCATAAAAATAGATGCACTGATCAATGGAATAGAATAGAGAATCCGGAAATCAACCCACACACCTACAGCTATGTCTGATCTTTGACAAAGGCACCAAGCCTATACACTGGGAAAGAGACTGCCTCTTCAGCAAATGGTGCTGGGATAACTGAATATCCATATGCAGGAGAATGAAACTAGACCCATACCTCTCACCATATACCAAAATAAACTTAAAATGGGTTAAATAATTAAATATACACCCTGAAACATAAAACTTCTTAAAGAAAATATAGGAGAAACATTTCAGGAAGTAAGACTGGGCACAAACTTCATGAATACAATCTCAAAAGCACAGGCAACAAAAGGAAAAAAATAAATGAATGGGACTATATCAAATGAAAAAGCTTCTGCACAGCAAAAGAAACAATTAACAGAGTTAAAAGACAAACAACAGAATGGGAGAAATTTGCAAAATATACATCTGACAAAGGATTAATATCTAGAATATACAAGGAACTGAAGCAACTTTTCAACAAAAATCAAGTAACCCAATTAAAAAATGGGGAAAGAGCTATATAGGCATTTCTCAAAGGAGGATATATGAATGGCCAGCAGACACATGAAAAAATGCTCAACATCTCTCAGCATTCGGGAAATGCAAATCAAAATCACACTGAGATACCATGTCACTCCAGTTAGGATGGCTAATATCCAAAAGACTGAAAATGATAAGTGCTGGTGAGGTTGCAGAGAAAAGGGAACTCTCATACATTGTTGGTGGGACTGCAAAATGGTGCAGCCTCTATGGATAATGGTATGGAGGTTCCTCATACAATTGCAGATAGATCTACCATATGACCAAGCTATCCCACTGCTGGGAATATACCCAGAGGAATTGAAATCATCAAGTCGAAGGTATGCCTATTCTCCAATTTTCATTGCAGCACTATTTACAATAGCAAAGAGTTGGAACCAGCCCAAATGTCCATCATCAGATAAGTAGATACGGAAAATGTGGTATATCTACACAATAGAATACTATTCTGCTATATAAAGAATGAAATACTGCCATTTGCAGCAACATGGCTGGACCTAGAATTATATTAAGTGAAACAAGTAAGGCACAGAAAGAGAAATACCCATGCTCTCTCTTATTTGTGGGAGCTAAAAATTAATAAGTAAATACACAAATAAACTGGTGGGGGAGGGAAGAAGACACAACAATTACAATTCCTTGAAGTTGATACAACAAGAGAACAGATGTGAGGTTGTTGGGAGGGAGGGGGAGAGGAAGGAGGGAGGGAGGTCGGTTTTGGTAATGGGCCAAAATAATCAACCACATTGTATATTGACAAAGTAAAATAAAATTTAAAAAAAGCATCAAAGCACACACATACACACACACATACAATATATATATATATATATACATATAATGGTTGGACAGGCACAAGATAGAAATTTTCATTCCAAACCAAATCTAAAATGCAGCAGAACAAACATTAAATCTTTAGAGTTA
>NW_007732453.1:4373-10276 GCF_000696425.1 Galeopterus variegatus | reverse complement strand
TTTTAACAAGGATGATCTTTTCTCTGGTTTCTAATACCTTGTTTCTCATTTCTCTCTGAGATTTCATGAGAAAGGCCTTCATTTTCCATATTTCTACCAACATTCTGTTCACAATCACTTAGATAATCTTTAAGAAGATTCAGGCTTTCTCCACAACTCTCCTCTTCTAGGTCCTCACCAGAATTGCCCTTAATGCTCCATTTACTAATGCCTTTCCTAGCATTCACTTTCAAACTCTTCAAGCCTCTACTCATTACCCAGTTTTCAAGCCACTCCTATGTTTGTAGGTATTTGTTATAGCAGCACTTCTCAGTACCAAGCTCTGTCTTAGTACTTCCTGCTTCTATGGCAAAGTATCTGAGACTGGCTAATTTATAAACAACACAAACTTTTTTCTCACAATTGTATAGGTTGGAAAGTCCAAAATCTAGGTATCACTAGATTTGGTTTCTGGTGAGGGCATAGTCTCTGTGTCCAAGATGGCACCTTAAATGCTGTCTTCTCACATGGTAGAAGCACCTTAAATGCTGTCTTCTCACATGGCAGAAAGGCAAAAAGGGACTAGGGTAATCCCCTCAATCTCTTTTATAAGGTAACTAATACAATCCACAAGGGCTCTGTCATCATGACTGAATAGCCTTCTAAAGGCCCCATCTCTTAACATTGTGACATTTGGGATTAAATTGCAACATAAAATTTGGAGGTTACATAAACATTCAAACCATAGCAGATGTTATTATTTATGGCATACATTTATATTTGCTTGCATTCATTTACATGTTTATTCATTCTTTCACTCACTTATTCATTTGTTATATTNGCTTGTGATGGGAATAGCAGCCTCAAAAATCTCTGAAACACCTCTGAGGTCATTTTCTATTTTCTTGAGGAATAGCATCTGATTTCCTTATATCCATATTAATCTTCATACCAAACATTCATTTGGCCACACCCTGGGCGTTCTCTTCTGAACATGATTTTTTATTCCCTACAGCATAGCCAGGCTGAGAATTTTCCAAATCTAAGTTCTGCTTCCCTTTTGGTTATGTATGCCATCTTTTGTTTCACTCTTCTTGCTTTTTACGATAAGCAATCAATAGAAGCCAAAAAACATCCTCAACAATTTGCTTGGATATTTCTTTCACCAAATATTCTAGTCCATCACTCTTAAGTTTTGTCTCCTACAAAATACTGGAACATAAACACAATTCAGCAAAGTTCTTTGCCACATTTTAACAAGGATGATCTTTTCTCTGGTTTCTAATACCTTGTTTCTCATTTCTCTCTGAGATTTCATGAGAAAGGCCTTCATTTTCCATATTTCTACCAANCTAATGCCTTTCCTAGCATTCACTTTCAAACTCTTCAAGCCTCTACTCATTACCCAGTTTTAAAGCCACTCCTATGTTTGTAGGTATTTGTTATAGCAGCACTTCTCAGTACCAAGCTCTGTCTTAGTCCTTCCTGCTTCTATGGCAAAGTATCTGAGACTGGCTAATTTATAAACAACACAAACTTTTTTCTCACAATTTTATAGGTTGGAAAGTCAAAAATCTAGGTATCACTAGATTTGGTTTCTGGTGAGGGCATAGTCTCTGTGTCCAAGATGGCACCTTAAATGCTGTCTTCTCACATGGCAGAAAGGCAAAAAGGGACTAGGGTAATCCCCTCAATCTCTTTTATAAGGTAACTAATACAATCCACAAGGGCTCTGTCATCATGACTGAATAGCCTTCTAAAGGCCCCATCTCTTAACATTGTGACATTTGGGATTAAATTGCAACATAAAATTTGGAGGTTACATAAACACTCAAACCATAGCACATGTTATTATTTATGGCATACATTTATTTTTGCTTGCATTCATTTACATGTTTATTCATTCTTTCACTCACTTATTCATTTGTTATATTTTGGTGAGTACCTATTAAGCAACAGATGCTAAGCTATATATCATGGAAGTAAAACCATTTTAGATTGCAACTACATGTGATATGTGCTATTACTGAGGAAAGCACAGGATGCAGAGGGGACTGAAAACTTGGCAACTAAAAATAATTTGGTCTCAATAATTAATTAATTAATACAGAAGAGGAAATGTAACTCCAGTTTATCTAACATGAGTGTAGGTCAAGACTTTTTGTCTCATGATTGGGAGAAGAAAATTTTCATTTTTGTGGACATGAAGAAAAATGCCAATAGCCTTGGTTGTTGCTGAGCTGACCCACAACCACAGGGAGAATCTGCCTCTGGCTGTGAGAAAAACAGAACTGCAGAGCAAAAATATGAAAGGAAGCTTGGTAGTTAATAAGATCATTAAATGACCAGATACACCTTTTATTTAAGCTTGAAATGCTGCTGCTATTTTCTGATATTCTGTCAATTTTTTCTCTTTTTAAAGAAATTATTTGGGTACAGTGTTTATAACTTACCATTAAAAGCATTCTATCCAATGCAGTCCTTGTGAGACAAAAAGGTAGCAACGAGGAGGTGGGAAGATCATGTATTTTTTTTTTTGTTTTGCTTTGCTTTGCTCTTAACTCCTCAAGGCTCTTTATTTGACACAGGTTAAACAATTCTCCTTGGCTAAGGTGAAAAATGGAAAGATTGTATATGCCCTTTGGGGGAGAAGCCATATTGATGTGCTATGAGTACAGCTAATTCTATGAGTTCTGTCTAGTTGTGCTTTATTTGTGCAAAACAAAGGTAAAGCTTCAGGCTTACCTGAGAGACTCTAAAAGGCATTGTATTGATGGTCCAATCATTTAAAACCATATTTCGCTATTTCCATAACTCTCCCACTTACATCTCAATTCTCACACCTTAGACTCTTTAAGAATGGTTTTGATTGTTGGTCTTTTTTATAAGTTGAGAAATAGAAATATTTTTAGAAATGTAATATATAAATTTTTTTGACTTAGAAAATATTGTTCCTCACGGAACAAAATGCAGAGATTTTAAACTATTGAAAAAAAATAATAATAAAGGATTTCTTCTCTTCCTGTATGTTTGGCCTGTCCTAAAAGAGCCATGGAATTGACCCTGATCCAAGTAGGACCCAGTGGGCCCTACGTGCTGATCACATGCTCCTTCTCCATTTGCGTTCTAGTCTTCTGTCAATTCATTTTGGGAACCTGTGAAAACTTACTCCTGCAATCTTTCAGGCAGCCTGATGAATTACTTTCCAAACATTTTTATGACACCATATCTACATGAATACCCAGGTCAGCAGGCTCTGAAGATGATTTGCTTTGATCAAATATATCAATGTAGAAGACTGTAGATAGAGATGTGATAGAGAAAAGCGTGAGTTGTAAATTCTTGAAAATTGTCACATTTTCCACGGATGGTATTCATTGACAAAATGCAAATATCAGAAAAATTGATTCTTGGGATTTGTCTTTACAGGACCTGTGTATCTATCCATCCATCCACCCATCCATCTGTCCATCCATCCACCTATTCATCTCTCTGGAAGAAACTTCAGCCCCTGAATCATTTCACTAACCCAGTATTAATTGAGCTGTGTTCAGTATGTGCCTGGTGGCACTATCTTTGATGTGTTGATGAGAAAACAACGATATAATGTTTGTTCGTACTGTTGAGGAGCTTCTGAGTCCAGTTGAGGAAATAACAGTAGCATATATAATCACTTGTATTAAATATGATGCTGATTCAACAACCTGCATCTGCTAAGGGATAGGGCAGTCTGGAAAACCTTTATGAAGAAGAAAGTATTAGANGTGAAAAGCAGTCATTTTGGGGAAGATAGGGAGGGGCAGAGTATAGTGAGGGTGTTTTAACACCCCCATCCTATTCCTACCTTACCCCTGCCCAGGTGACCCTTCTAAAAAGTCTGATAGATTGCCTTTTACACCCATCTTCATGTTAGTATGAACACGCGCACACACACACACACACACACACACACAAACTCACAAACATACATTTATAGAGAAGACTGGGAAAGTGACTATATTCTACTGAAAGTCAATCGTACACTATACTCTTCACAACATCTTGCTTTTTCCATATAGTGTGTATACATATATATATATATATGTATACATATATATATAATAAAATATATATTAAAAAATAATATATATATAAAAAATAAAATATATATAAATATATATATATATATTTATAGGAAATCTAAGTCAATTTCTATAGATCAAATTTATTTTGTTAATGGCTGCATTCAATGGTATGACTGTACTAAAATTTTTATAATCATTAGCCTACTGATAGGCATTCACTTTGTTTCAAGCTTTATGGTACAAAGAATACAATGAAAAACACCCTTATACATAAATCCTTACATTTTGATGATTTTTATTTTATTTTCCTCAGGCTTAAATTGATTCGTCTAAGGATGTGTTATTTTATTTAATTATTTACATGTTAAAATAAATACTGACAGATTACATTCTAAGAATATTGTAACAATTCATACTTTCACTAGCAAGCAATATGTTTTGCCAATTATTCAAAATAATTTTTTTGATCAGGCTAATGGGTGTAAATGGATATAGCATGGTTTCTCTAAGTCGCATTTCCCAGAAGTGGGTGGATGTTCAGCCTATATTTTATTTCTTTACTTGTGTACCACCATTCTAAGTCTTGTATACTACATTGTCTTGTTTTTTTAATGGAGATTTATCTCACCCATATAGACAGATAGATAAATTTTTGTTGTTTTTATTTCTTAAATTGCAAAAAAAAAGCTTATTATGCAATATACTATTAGAGCTTTATTCTGTCATGTTGTTTTGTAAATATTCAACAAAGTATACCATATAACTGTAGATCCATTTATTTTTCATTGTTGTAAAATATCTCACTATAGTAATACATCAGACTTTTAAAAAATGCTTCCAATAATTATTCATTTAAGATAATCTTTGGTATAGGTTTTTGATACAAACTCTTTATGAAGAAAGAAAGTTTCATTTTAATTCAAATTTAATATGCAATTTGTAACATTAGTTTATTTTAAATTGTATCAAACTTTTCTTCAATTATTAAAATAATTGTTATGTATATATCTTTTAATCTAAGAATTTGTGGATTATACTTTATTTTTATGGATTTATTCTATTAAACTATCTGTATTCACCTGAAGTAAATCTCATTTGGTTAAAGCATATTTGCTTGTTTAAAGACTGTTGAATTTGTATTTCTAATATTTGTTATAAATTTTCATCNACCTGCATCTGCTAAGGGATAGGGCAGTCTGGAAAACCTTTATGAAGAAGAAAGTATTAGAACAAGGTTGGAAATAAAATGAAAAATTAAAGGATGGTGGGAGGGAGTATTACAAATCAGGGTGAGGAAGTGGAAACTAGACCAAAGGCACAGACATAAGAAAAGCATATAGTTTGTGCATAATAGTAAAAATAATGATAAAGGAGTCTTTTAGTGGTATCTAGCTTGTGGCAAAGAGCCTGCAAAGCATCTTGCATATGTTGTAAGTCAGCCAGACAGGATTTTATTGTACATTTATTTTCCACAATAACATACCTGTTTTTTAATGCAAATAATATGTTATTATTGTAATAGAAGCATAAGACTATGTAAATACATATGACATGTAAACGCAAATCTACATACAGATATATTTAAGTGTGTAGTTATATGGATAGACAGACAGATAGATATGAACGTAGAATCCCCTCAGGTCTCATCCTTGAGATAATTATTTAGCATTTTCAAAGTCATTCTTTCATGCGTATCTCTTACGTATTTATAAACAAAATATAGATAGGATTCCACCAAATATTCTGGTGTAGGCATATGTATGTGTGTGTGCACACGCATGTTTGTGTGTGTGCAGTTTGTGAAAAGCAGTCATTTTGGGGAAGATAGGGAGGGGCAGAGTATAGTGAGGGTGTTTTAAC
>NW_007732453.1:1004-3552 GCF_000696425.1 Galeopterus variegatus | reverse complement strand
CTTTACTTGTGTACCACCATTCTAAGTCTTGTATACTACATTGTCTTGTTTTTTTAATGGAGATTTATCTCACCCATATAGACAGATAGATAAATTTTTGTTGTTTTTATTTCTTAAATTGCAAAAAAAAAGCTTATTATGCAATATACTATTAGAGCTTTATTCTGTCATGTTGTTTTGTAAATATTCAACAAAGTATACCATATAACTGTAGATCCATTTATTTTTCATTGTTGTAAAATATCTCACTATAGTAATACATCAGACTTTTAAAAAATGCTTCCAATAATTATTCATTTAAGATAATCTTTGGTATAGGTTTTTGATACAAACTCTTTATGAAGAAAGAAAGTTTCATTTTAATTCAAATTTAATATGCAATTTGTAACATTAGTTTATTTTAAATTGTATCAAACTTTTCTTCAATTATTAAAATAATTATTATGTATATATCTTTTAATCTAAGAATTTGTGGATTATAGCAATTTGTAACATTAGTTTATTTTAAATTGTATCAAACTTTTCTTCAATTATTAAAATAATTGTTATGTATATATCTTTTAATCTAAGAATTTGTGGATTATAGTTTATTTTTATGGATTTATTCTATTAAACTATCTGTATTCACCTGAAGTAAATCTCATTTGGTTAAAGCATATTTGCTTGTTTAAAGACTGTTGAATTTGTATTTCTAATATTTGTTATAAATTTTCATCAATATTCATGAGTGAAATGGGACTGTAATTTTCTTGTAGTATCTTTCGTGACTTTTGTCATAAAGATTATGTTGATCTCATCAAATGAGTTGGGGAATTGTATTATTCAAGTTTCAATTAGAAAAACATAAATTTAAATATTTAGGCAGGGACAGGTTTAATTCAGCAAATTAGTCACAAAAGATTGATAAAACTGGAGTAGCAAAATGAAGAAAGGGTGAAGCTGGAAAAAATAGTGAGAAACTGAAATTGACTAAACATCAGGAAGCTTCTATCATCTGTGAGCTTAGGCCCTCAAGCACACTTATTGCTGATGTACTGGAGACCCTGCAGCAGTTGTGGCTGCTCTCGACAGCCCCCTCCAAATTCCCAATGGTATTCCAGGAACCTGCATACGAGCTACTGCTGCTGAAATAATTACAGATACTTCTGGCAACAAACAGTTGCCTACAGTTGATGCTGAAGCCCACAATCATGTATGTCTGCTGCTACACAAGGTGTTGTCAAAAACATTCTGATTCCCAGGAGTGACTCCCATCGGCAGAACCTAGCCAGATATCTGCCTGCAAGGGAGTTTGAGAAATGTAGTTTGCAGACATCCAGCCCCTGTGATAGAAAATGAGAAAAGAAAGAGCTGACTAGCTAGCCATCCAATAACTGGCACTGAGTGTAATTTCTCTTCTCTGAAAGATATTGTTTATAGGTTTAAGATATTCTGTTTCTTGGAAATCTTTCTGACTCTGATGTTTTTTATTGCTGAAATAATTTTAACTACTTTTTAAATTTCTTTACTAGTTTTAAAGCTCTGCTAATTTTATCAAATCTTTTAAAACTGATTGCCTCGGTGTGATTGTTGTTGGTATTGTCTACTTTTGCTCTAGTTATGGCCTTATGTTCAGTCATATTTATCTGTGCCTTTATTACCGTTTTCTTGATCAATATTACCAAATGATGGCCTATTTTGTTCAGTCCCTCAAACAACTAACTACTGACTTTGTTCAGTTTCTCTAGTGTGTTTTGATGTTGTGTCTTGTCTATTGACACAAAGAATGTTTTCTTTTTTCTGGCAGCTGTCCCATATGAGAAATTGACCCCTTGACCTTTGGTGTTGCAAGGATGTGCTCTAACCAAGTGAGCTAACCAGCCAGCCCTGTTTTGTCTATTAAATCTTTATGATTATATGTTCTTATTGTGACTTAGTACATTAAAATTGTTGTATTCTATTTTTATTTTAATTCAATATCTTTTTAGGAAAAAAGGTTGATAAAATGTGTCAAATACCCCTTTTAAACATTTCTTCTTTTAACAATAGTCACTTTTTTTTTCAAATTATGTGATTAGTTGTACTTCAATAAATTATGTTTTCAAATATGTTTTCAGAATCACCTATAATATTCTCATATAAGTCTTGAAACTCTTGCATATCTTTATCTATACATTTCTTGACATTTCTAATTTTTAAAAATTTTCTTCTTCTACTTCAAAAAAACATTTTGTTGATGCTTATAAAAAGTTATTAATTTCATCAATATTTTCAAGTAACTAGATTTAGATTTAATATTTCTGCTATTTTTGATATTTTCAAAATTTCTTTTTATTACTTTTTATTCCTTCGATTCTATTACCAATAGAGGTGACTTCAACTTTCTTTCTTATGGCTTATTTTATTTATTTTCATAAAACCAAAATTAATATCCTTTATCTTAAACCTTCCTTCTTAAGTAATTATGGCAATTAAGGCTCTACATTTTTTTCTAATTACACCTTTCAATGTGTTCCATATGTCTTCTGTGAAGTGTATCCTTTCCATTGATTTCCAATGGTTTTTAATT
>NW_007732453.1:0-301 GCF_000696425.1 Galeopterus variegatus | reverse complement strand
TGTGTTCCATATGTCTTCTGTGAAGTGTATCCTTTCCATTGATTTCCAATGGTTTTTAATTTAAATTCTTTTTTAATCCAATGATTTTATAAACATGCCTTACCCAGTTTCTAAGTATTTAGAATTTTGAATAATGTTTAGTATTTTATCTCATTTTTATTTATTTAGAGACAGTTATTATAAAATTTCCTTTTTAACTTAATTTAATGTTTGTTAAATTTGTTAAGATGTTCTTTCTTGGCAAATGCTAATTTTTTTAAACAAGTTTTCTGATAATGTTACTCAATTTCTTCCACTTCTT
>NW_007732452.1:131295-132777 GCF_000696425.1 Galeopterus variegatus | reverse complement strand
GATGGGCCATAATAATCATATACAGTGTATATTGACAAAATAAAAAAAAAATAAATAAAAATAAAGATACCAGATACCAAGGTGAATTGAGAAACAGACACCCAAGAAAATAACCAAGAAACAGTTGCCTAACTTCTGAATTTATCACCCAGGGGTTCCTCAACCAGATCATGCATGTACAAGAGAGAGTGTAGATTTGTGAGGAGTTTTGAACTTTATTTCCTTGGTTGGTAAAAGGTACTCTGCGATTTCTTCACGCTCACCAAGAAGGAGGGGTGGAGATGTCAGCCTGAGGCGCAGGGTGGGGACCTTCTAGTACTTACAGTCTGACCACCACCCTCCAGCCCCAGAAGAGGAGAGAGAGAGAGAACTGGGCTCTGGGACAGGACAGGGTGGAGTGGGCCCGCACTCCCTTGGTTGAGGCCAAGAGGACATGAGTGTTTCCTGCGGAACACATGTGGACTGCACAGGTGAGGGCGCCAACCTGGAGCCATGTCGGGTCCCGGCAATGGGATGCCAACACAACCCGTTTGCAGTGAACCACCAGGAGGAAACCAGGAGCTGAGGGGGAGGCCCAAGCTGCCAGGGTAAAATTCATGGCCTACCACACAAGTGTCACTGCTGGTTCTCACAGGAACCCCCAAAAGGATCCATGAAGGAGTCAGCTCTAGAATTTGCCATGTCCAGAGAGCTCAAAGCCAGCTTATGATCTTTCCGATCTTGTAAGAACATTCTATTTCCCTCTTCTCTACACCTTGGCTAGCGCTGCCCATGATGTGCCTAGGGGGAGGAAGTGAGGGAAACAGATCTCAGCACTGAATGAGGACTGTTGGAGTTCCTAATTTCTGATTTAAGTCACATAAGATGACTGTAGGAATTTCTATTATGTGTGACCAGAAAAGTCATGGGGCCTGCTGGCATTTTGATCCAGTGGTGGGAGGGGAAGGGGTCCCTCATAACCTAATTTTAAAAGGACAGTAGGAAAATTTTTCTATTGTATATTGAGTCCTCATTTCAATTGAAAAAAATATGTAATATATATGTAAATGATTTAATGAACCCCCGTGAACCCACCATTTGAATAAAGAAATAGAAATGCCTAAAATCCTTCAAGTTCCCTGTGGTCCTCCCCAGTCTCATCTTTCATCCCAGCCTCAGTTAATCACTATCCCGATCTTTGGCATGTTTCAATTGACTTAATTTAAAAAAAAGCTCTACAATATATGTTAGTATTCTATAATGTCTCTTGTTTGTTTGACTTGAATGTTATTAAACAGTGTCAAACTATACGTATCTATTTTTCTATGGCTTGCTTATTTCACTCAATATTAAGCTAAGATTCATCCATGTTGAAGCATGTAGCGCTAATCTTTATATCCACAGCTGTACAGTGTTCCATTGTGTGAATGTCAATTTTTTTGTGAATTATCGATTTTTCTGTCAATAGATACTTGAATTATTGGCATTTTCATTTTATATGCA
>NW_007732452.1:128144-130365 GCF_000696425.1 Galeopterus variegatus | reverse complement strand
ATAAAAGGTTTACCAGAATATATGACAAATTCTTATGAAACAAAATCAACCTGATTTTGGATATAGCTAAAAGTGGCACTGCACGTTTGGGGACATATATGGTCCTCTGATGTGGCTATTCTGTCTTTACTGCCAGAGCACACCTATGTGTGTGTTATAACCCCTGCTGACCATATACTTGCCTGCATCTCCATCTGGAGTATTTATTTTCCTGTAGCTAGGTCAGTGAATGGGAAGTGAAATGATGGTTTGATTGTCACCTATTTAGTGTTTAACCTGCCAGCAGCGGGGACACTAATTCAGGAGATAAAGTCCTTGGTTCCATTACTTTCAGAAGAAGTTATTAAGAATCACCCAGGAAGCAGGTTCAATGGCTTCATTTACCGTCCTGACACTAGTTTGGTTTCCTGTGAGGAAGTTCTCCCTGATCCCTCCTGCTGTTACAGGAGCACCTTCCTCCTTTTCTGACTATTCTCTCGTAGTCATCAGCATCCCCTGCGCAGCACGGTTTTACTTTTTAGCGCTCATTCTGACTTTTTCCTGTAAGGAGATATATCACAGTTGAAAGGTCTTTCAGATAATATCATGTTCTGGTGTATAGCTTGAGATTTAAAGAACTGACATGCCTTAAAAACACATTTAAGAACTTTGAATGATTGTGTTCTGTGTACATAGTGCTTTACAAGATAGTTAAATCCATCCTTCAGAAGTCACATTTATTTCCCTTTATTAATTATCCTGTCCAGGCTATCTGTGTGAAGCTGAATAATGGTCCACAGGTTTTTGAGGGTGTTATACCAGCAGAAACACTGCCAGCACAGACTGAAAAGGACCAAGAGAGGATAGGATGAAAGAAGGCGGTTGGACTCACAAATCTCTACAGGCAGGAAACAGGCTGAGAACAGCACTCAGCTGCAAACCTGCTATTCTTCAAGGGAAAGGGTGATGCGGAGCATGGAGGTGTAGGTCAAGAGCCACAGAGAATCATTCCCAGGCCCTATAATGTAATGAAGTATGCCTTGCTGCATTTGGAAATTGGTTGGGACCAGAGACTAGATTTTTCTTTTCCCTTTCACTCTTTTTTGAACAACAATATCTATAACTGTTGACCTATGCCTGTCCCACCATTGTTTTTATGGAGCATATAACTTTTTTTTGTTTAACAGTTTCACAGACAGAGAAGAATTTTCCCTCCGGAAAAATTATATGCAGAGATTCATCTATACCTGATTTAGGTGATGAGATTTGGAATTTTTGAGCTGATGAGACTTGGAGGAGATTTTAGACTTGAAGCTGTAGTGGGTTAAGACTTTTGGGGAGCATGGGATGGGGGTTGATCTATTTTGCATGTGGGATGGGTGTGAATCTTTGAGGATCAGAGGGTGAACTGTGGTAGGGTGACTAATGGCCCCCCACATAGACTCACGTCCTTATCCCCAGAACCTGACTGTTACTTTACATGACAAAAGAGACTTTGCAGATGTGATTAAGTTAATGAGTTTGACATCCTGGGTTATTCAGGTGGGACTGATGTAATCACAGTGACCCTTATAAGAGGGATTCAGGAAGAGTCAGAAACAGAAGAGAAGGCCACGTGAAGCAGACACTGGGGTGATGTGACCAGGAGCCAAGGAATGTCAGCAGCCTCTAGAAGGCAAAAGAGGAAAGGAATGGATTCTCCTCTGGAGCCTTCGGAAATAACCAGTCCTNCCCCTCCACCCCAGGTAAATTATTTTATTATAACTGGTGAATTTTATTTTTCTCAAGCAAAATAATATCCTTAAACAAACTACAAAAAAGAAGCTGAATTATTGTAAGTTCCTTATATAAACAAATGTTCGTTAATTTAGCAGTTACTATCTGGGTATAATACTTAAGCTTTTACTAAATACTAGGGTACTTCAGAAACTTCTCTTTCTGGGCCGGCCCGGTGGCGCACTGCTACAGTGCGCCACTTGGGAGAACGGTGGCACTCCCGCCGAGGGTTCGGATCCCACATACAGACCGGTTCCCGCTCACTGGCTGAGCGAGGTGCGGGAGCAACACTGAGGGTTGCGATCTGTTGCCGGTCCCCGGTCCGGTATGGGGGCAACACTGAGAGGTGCGATCCGTTGCTGGACACGGAAAAAGACAAAAAAAAAGGAAAAAAAAAAAAAGAAAGAAACCATATCTTACCACTTCAAAAAATCAACTAACACTGAAGACAAACAATAAAAGGGAA
>NW_007732452.1:120838-127678 GCF_000696425.1 Galeopterus variegatus | reverse complement strand
GTTCCTTATATAAACAAATGTTCGTTAATTTAGCAGTTACTACCTGGGTATAATACTTAAGCTTTTACTAAATATGAGGGTACTTCAGAAACTTCTCTTTCTAGAAGACTTAAAGCTTTTTAGAAAAGAAACTGACAATGATAACACATAAAATAACCTTTGCCCAAGTGGCAGGTAGATCACATTATTAATATTCCCATGAAATCCTGATATGGAAAGCTGCCATAGTTAAAACTTGAGAGGTTTGTTTTTAGGGGGCTGGTTATTTAGAATGAGTTTGGACAGATCTGGCAAGACACAAGTAAAATGTGTGCTTTCAATTTTAGGGGATTTAGAAATTCTTCAGACTATTGTCTTCATCCCCAGGTTAACTTCCTTATTTTGATTGCTCAGAGATGTCAAGCATACAACTTTTAACTCATTTACATTTAATATACAAATCTGGATTCTTTAATTGGAAAAGAACTGTTAATGGTTTCCATTTAAAAATTATATTCAGACACTGTAGTATCCATGTTTTAGGTAATTAACTTACAAGCTGGCTTCTCTCCCCTCAGCATTTGAGTTTTTTTGATTAAATACTAGTGTGAATTTATGGTCCCTGTGTCCCTCACAGTACAGTCAGAAAACCAAACATGTAGGTCATACATGTGATGAAAAAGCTGAGAACCAATCAAGGACTGGGGACACCTACAGATTAGCAACAGCAGGTCGCTACATCACACTTCGTGCTAAAAGACTCATAAGAAGAGGTGGTGTGTTAGTTTCCTACTGCTGCTGTTGCAAGTTATCATAAACCTAGTGGCTTAGAACAACACAAATTAATTGTCTTATAGTTCTGGAGGTCAGAAGTCCAAAATGGGTCTCCCTGGGCTAAAATCAGGGTTTCCTTCCTTTCTGGAGACTCTAGGGAGGAATTTGTTTTCTTTCCTTTTGTAGCCTCTGGAGCTTGCCATGGCTTATGGCCCCCAGTAACCACGGATTAAGTCTTTTTCACATTACATCACTTTGAAACTGACTTCTTCTGCCTTCTCTTCCACACTTAAGGACCCTTGTGATTACCTGAACAATCCAGGATCATCTCCCTATTTTGAGGTCAGTTGATTAGTCAACTTCATTCTATCCGCAACCTTAATTTCCCTTTGCCACGCATCATGACATATTCACAGTTTTCAGGGATTTGGAATTGAACGTCTTTGGGAGGCCATAATTCTGTTTCCCAAGTGGTATGGCTGGGGCTGGAAGCCAGGGTAACAAAGAGGGAGCTGGGCCACAGCAGGAGCTCTGACCACAGATGGAGAGGGGCAGGACAACACGCATCCCAGACAGTGCGGAGCAGAGGACAAGCAGCTTAGTGCCTCACTGCAGAGTGGGAGGCGCTCGCCAGGGAAACATCTGGTTCTAAAACATCTGACTCTCTTCCTTTCCTTTCTTCATGTGCAATCTCAAAAACCTTTTATTGGCTGCTAGGGAATAATTTTTTCTTCTATTTATGCCTTACTGTATATATGACAACTATATATAACTTTATGAAGTGTACCAGTATAATAGAAAAAAGACTAACCCTATTGAAACTGGAATATCAAGCCACACAAAAGTCCATCCCCTAAACTATGTGACAGCCTGAGTTGTTTGTGTGGGAAAAATCAAGTGATTAGACCTATTCTCCATGAGCACTTTTCATAACAATGGCTAGTGTGCCGCCTTATAATCCAGCCTCTCTAGCTGCAGCGTTTTTCTCGGACACAGGCCAAATGAAGTGAGTTTGGGGGTCTGAAAACTGTGTGGTCCATTCAAGTCTTTCCCCCAAACTGGAAAAAGATAGCTCATTATAATGTGCTCACTAATATGTATATAAAGTCATTTTTCTGTCATTCTGCAGAAATTTACAGCAAATGGAATTCAGAGGATTACTGCATGAAGGAAATGTCAATGTTAAATCTACAGACAGTCCCTTTAGTGCCATAAATTAGAAGCAAGCACTAGTGAAAAGGCTTGGTGAAGGAGCAAACAGTGAGTCACTAAGCCGGTCTTCGTTTACCTTTCTTTCTGGAACACACATGCCTGGCTGCTTTTTCTCGGACCCACTCCCCTCAGCAAGAAATCGCTGCATTCATGTGCCACGTTGGCTCTCTCCAGCCTCCTCAGCAACGCTGTTTCAGCAGCTCGCTGCAATGCCAGCCTCGGGTGTCACAACTACTAGGGTGACTGGGTTAATGTTCATGCTGTTTTCCCTGGAGAAGCAGGGACAGACAGGCCAGCCTTTGTCTCTGCCAGGAGAAGTCTGAATGTAGAACTTCATACCCGGCAATGCGCCTGGGAGCTGTGAGGTTTTCTGTCGTTTGGCTATGGCTTGTTCTCTGCTCTGCCACCAGCTCTGTTGGTGTAAGCAGAACCCTGGGTGCACGGCACAGCCGGAGCTTGTCGCAGGGGAGGAAAACACATCTCTCTTTTCTTGCCTTCATTCTAAGCCCATGTTTGGTTTGAGCCCTCGAAGTCAGACTTGTGAATAGACCCTCCTCTGTGGGAACCTCCTGTGGCCACAGCCGTGTGCGGCGAGCAGGAGAGGGGTGTGGACATGGTGCTTTCTTCTCTCTCCTTTCCCTCGTCCTTCCCCCCAACCCCTGTGGTTCTGATTCAAGGATGCAGGGCATTGATGCTGGGTGTGCCCGTGTATATTGTCCTCTTAATGTCGCCTTGTTGATGATGAGGACAAAGACCACAGCTAGTATTTCCTAAGCGCCATAAGTTTATTCCTTTGTATCAGTTTATCCTCTGAAAAACTTGGAGACTGTTAATATTATCTTTTTTTTTTTTATACATGGGTAAACTGAGACTCAAGAGGTTGGATAACTGTTATGTAAGTTCACATGTTGAAGCCCTAACCCCCAGTACCTCAGAATGTGACTATATTTGGAGACAGGGATTTTAAAGACCTAATTAAGGTAAAACGAGGTCAGGTCATATGGGTAGGCCCTCATCCAATATCCCTGGTGTCCTTATAAGAAGTGGAGATTAGGACACAGACACCCACACTGAAGGAAGACCGTGTGAAGAGACAGGAGAAGAAAATGGCCACCTGCAAGCCAAGGAGAAGCCTCAGAGAAACGAACCCTGCCAACACCTTGATCTTGGACTTCCAGCCTCCAGAACTGTGAGAAAATAAATTTCTGTTGTGTAAGCAACCCAGTCCGTGGTACTTTGTTGTGGCAGCCCTAGCAAACTAAAACTAACTTTTCCAAGGCTACACACCTGGGAGACCTGACTATAGAAGCCACATTTTCGACATAAAACACACAATTGTTTTATAGTGTTTCTAGTGATGTATTTAAGTATTAGCTAATGTTTTGAAAGGATATGTTTTTAAATACTGGGTATGTCTCTATCTCCTTTCAAATTCATAACATATATACCCACACGTTTTGAAAGAATTCACTCCCAGAACTGACTTTATGCTACCCTGGTGTCTCCAGTTATCTCTGGGTGAGCTGTGAAATTTTCAAAACAAAACTTACTCAATATTTTATTAATTAAAAAAGAAAAAAACAACAGTGCAAAATAGCTTTTGGTTTTAATGGGCAGAGGCAGGTTTCAGGAAATCAGACAAATAATAAAGTTTGGAAATTTCCCAATAAGTTGGGCTTTCTGACTCTGGAGCAGGGACTGGCAGCCCCAGAGAAGAAGAGCCCTTCTGATTTTGTGTGTGTGTGTGCGTGCGTGCGTGTGTGTGTGTGTGTGTGTGTGTGTGTGTGTGTCTGCACAGAGTCCTTTTCCCTGCTGGGAAAACTGGGCGAGCAGGAGCTGGTGTGTGCGGGGCCCCATCTTCGCCAACCCCCTGGCTACTAAGCGAGGAGACCTACTGGTTAATCCTGATTTACTGGTTGAGAATGCTCATCCTAGAGAATCTTACACAACTGTATTTTGAGTTTTCCAAAAGACTGAACCTAATGGCAATTGGAGACTGGCTCTTACTCTCATCTCTAGCCAACTGTGGGGCTTCAAACCGAGGAATGAACACAGAGACCCCAAGCATGGGAATCAAGGCACACCCTGCTCTTTATTTTTAATGCCTTAAGAGATATGTTCCACTACTCACATATCTTTTTTTCTAGTTTATAAAAAGCAACATGAGTTCAGTTTCTTGATTCTAGCTGTATTTAGTTGACAGTATTTCTGAATTTTCACTGGGTAACATTAGCTACTTTATCTGTTTCTTTCTAAAAACTGCCTGGGGATAAAAAATAAAAAGGATAGTAAACAACAGTTTTTATTGCATTCATATAGATTTCAGCAGAGGAAAAATAAAGGATTCAGTGTCTGGTAGAGGTAGGGAAATGTGATCGTGGTAGCAAGTTTGATTGAGCTATGACCTTGAGTATAATCAATAGGCCACTTCCCCTGTCGTCAGTCAGAACTGAATTCCACGTATTTTTTCCCCCAGCAAAGTCAGTTGCCTAATGATATTAAAATTTTAATTGATTATGCTTGATGTTCTGAAAATGAAGCAGTCCCACTCAAACTCGCTCAGCCCAGCTCCCTGCAGCCACCATTGAGTGTGGAGGCCACAGCTATAAATAAATGCTGCCACCTACAGGAGAGAGTGGGAGTGCGCGCGGCCCACGCTGTCCTTTCTCAGCCCATCTTTTCTGTCTCAAATTCACGATTCGACTGCTTACTTCCCTCTACCCCCTTCTCCATACGATTCAAAAGATCAGTATCTGTACTTGTTTGAATTTCTTGATTTTTCTGTTTTAAAATGCAAAGGGTAAATCCTCTATTCTGAAGGAAAAAAAATTATTCTTCATAGTGAATCTCCAGATTCCTTAAGACCCATTTATAGTAAATGGGATAGAAATATTGAAATAGGATCCTTGAGAGAATAATTTGTTAGACACAGCCTCTGAACTGAACTGGTGATGGAAATGTTTTGCACATTATTGTTTCCCCCCTCTTTGTGAGTCAATCACACTTCTAAAATGCCACTTAACATGATTAACGCCGTGCTCAATAGCCTCTGCTTGAGTTTAGAGAGTGGTCGGTGGCCAGTCTGGGTAGCGCTGTTAGAGAGTGTGCTCTTCTGTTGGTTACCATGTGTTCAGGGGCTGGGCATGGGACCTGGCTCAGTATTTTGGAATGACGTGGAGAAAGTGGGTTCCCTCTCTCACACAACAGTGCTCCACATCTGTATAGGAGGTCATCGCAGCTCCCAGGTTTTGCCTTTTAAGCTGAAGAGCTGCTGCTTCCTTTGCCTCACCTCATAAACCTGATTCCTACCTCCTCAACCACCCGGCCACCTGCTTCTCTGGATGTGACGGTCTGTCGCTGGTCCTCTCCTGTTGCCTTGTATGGTTGTCTTCAGTGTCTGTAGCAGACCTGTGTGGACCCTGCAGGATTCTGCAAACCTCGAGTTCTATTCTCTCCAACTGAGACATCAGCTTGCCTAGCAAAAAGGGCACTGCACACAGTTGAAGTGCTCTGAGGCTGCTATTGCAAACACAGTATATCTGGTCACTTGGGAGAAGTGTGGTGAGTGAGTGTGATTAAGTCTGATAATCCTCACGGTACCATGCCTTTCTGCAAGGACAGCCCAAGTCACTGTTTCACTCCTGAGAATTTCTAGTACGTGTTGCTTGTGCATTTCTGTAGGGTGGTGCGAACACATGCTATTTCTGGTGGAAGAAGAGAGAGTTCTCTATTTTGCATACTATGGTATATGTGAAGTTGTGAAGGAGGCTGTGTCTGTCTTTGAGATTTGATTCTCTCCTTTTGGCACCCAGCCCCTCTTAATATGGAAAACCTCATCTCCACTATTGAATTCAAGATCAATTGTTCTCTCTTCTCTATTAATCCTGTGCTGGTTGGAGGGTGGAATCCACTATCATTTATCTCATTGTGGACTTGAATTTGCAGGCTAAGTACTCTGCTTTACCACCTTGAGAAGTAGTTGTATTTTAAGTTTTCCTTATAATTTGAAAAAGGTTCAAGGAACTTCAAGAATCCTTGATCATATGGGAGAATGGTTTTGCGGCAGTGCATCTTCCTGATGTCCGTAAGAGTTCTTCCAAAAGGTCTGCTTTAAAAGAGCTAACAGTGTGATAGGTGAGAATAATTCTCATGGTTTACATCTTATGCCCCTGGATTGGGGCAACTCACCACCACCTTGGAATGACAATAGAACTAAGTTTGCCCACTGTGATTATGAGGCTCTGCTCATGAAACAAGTTAGTTTAGTGTAATCATGTGATCAGGTTAAAATTCCCTTTTAGGTAAAATCATATATAATTGAATACTGGTTCTGTGCTGTGTCTGAGTTCTGGCTGTTGTGGCATTGGGGGTGAACTCAGACCAACATTTCTGCTAGAGCTTTTAATTATACATAATGGCGATCCCACTTTGTTCTTATATATCGCTTTCATCCTAAGCTCAAAGTGCTCTTCAAGCATTATTAACTTGTTAATTGTTGCAACACTC
Organism: Galeopterus variegatus; assembly: GCF_000696425.1. Classification (NCBI taxonomy): domain Eukaryota; kingdom Metazoa; phylum Chordata; class Mammalia; order Dermoptera; family Cynocephalidae; genus Galeopterus; species Galeopterus variegatus. Next base: position 121,207 of record NW_007732452.1, on the reverse strand, counting down.
CTGGGAGGCAAATCAGGTGATTGACCCATTTTCCAGACAGGGACATAGAGGCACAGAGGATTCCAGCAGTCTCCCTAAAGCTGCATGAGTCAGAGCTGGGTAGAGAACAGAGCCTGCTCATGTTCATCCACAGTCTGCCTCTCTGACTTTCCCTCCTCCTGTGAGTGAAACCTAGTAACATCTGGGTCTTGGGAGCAGTCTCTACCTGTTTTTTGAGTATCAATTTGGAGCAACATAGTGAACATTTTGCTGAAAACAAAGCCACTATATATATACATATTTTCTTTTTTTTTTTTTTAAGATGACCGGTAAGGGGATCTCAACCCTTGGCTTGATGTTTTCAGCACCACGCTCAGACAGTGAGCAAAC
>NW_007732452.1:117903-119848 GCF_000696425.1 Galeopterus variegatus | reverse complement strand
TGCTCAATAGCCTCTGCTTGAGTTTAGAGAGTGGTCGGTGGCCAGTCTGGGTAGCGCTGTTAGAGAGTGTGCTCTTCTGTTGGTTACCATGTGTTCAGGGGCTGGGCATGGGACCTGGCTCAGTATTTTGGAATGACGTGGAGAAAGTGGGTTCCCTCTCTCACACAACAGTGCTCCACATCTGTATAGGAGGTCATCGCAGCTCCCAGGTTTTGCCTTTTAAGCTGAAGAGCTGCTGCTTCCTTTGCCTCACCTCATAGACCTGATTCCTACCTCCTCAACCACCCGGCCACCTGCTTCTCTGGATGTGACGGTCTGTCGCTGGTCCTCTCCCGTTGCCTTGTATGGTTGTCTTCAGTGTCTGTAGCAGACCTGTGTGGACCCTGCAGGATTCTNGCAGTCTCTACCTGTTTTTTGAGTATCAATTTGGAGCAACATAGTGAACATTTTGCTGAAAACAAAGCCACTATATATATACATATTTTCTTTTTTTTTTTTTTAAGATGACCGGTAAGGGGATCTCAACCCTTGGCTTGATGTTTTCAGCACCACGCTCAGACAGTGAGCAAACCAGCCATCCCTATATAGGATCCGAACCCGGGGCCTTGGTGTTATCAGCACCGCACTCTCCCAAGTGAGCCACAGGCCGGCCTTATACATATTTTCTTGAAATGTAAAACCTATGCTCTTTAAGGGAAAAAAGATGTGTATATTAATTACCAAAATAAAATTGGGTAATCACTTAGAGCCCCCCAAATCCTCAACATCTTCTAATATAGACTCTTAATCTTTTCTTACATAGAATCAGGAAATTCCATCTGGCCAAGCAGAAATGAAACTTGAACTTCACAAGGGTTAGGATTCAGTTTGAAACTGAGAAGTGCTAACATCTGTCTTTTAAGTTTGACAAACTTTCCTCCTTGGTTTCACTTGCATGCAGGTGAGTTTCACATGGACTTCATTGTCATTTTAATGGAGCTAGAGGAGGGGCAACACTGTGATCTGGGTGGGCGTCGAAGAGGACAGTTAATGTTCACGGAGCCACTGAAAGCCTGAGACCCGGGGTCAAAAGGTTCCAGACACTGGCTTGAAAGGTAGAGTAGCAAATTCAGTGGGAAGTCAAGAGTCTTCTTGGGTCTTTGTCTTTATTTATGATTCATTTATTTATTCAAAAAACCTTTATTCAGTATCTATTATATGCAAGTCATTGGCTGGGTGCAAATAATTCTAAGACGAATAAGACATAATACTCATCTCTCAGGATTTGCAATCAGGGAGCAAAGATAAACAAGCAAACAAACAATTATTATATAAAGTAATGAGTAATCACAGAGAGATTTACAAAGTGTAATCAGGGCAAATTTGCTTGATTGTCTCAGGAAAATCTTCCAAAAGGTATCTCTTCAAGACCAAATAGAGGGTGGGCCTGAAGGATGACAAAGAGTTTGTTGGAATCTCTGGGACCAATGTTTCAAGGGTTATCTATTTGCTGAAAATTGATTAGGATTGACACTGTCATTTACAGCAGCAGCAGGTGTTTACTGGTTTCATAATATGTGCAAACTACTGTTCTGGGCTACTGGGAATGCAAAGAAATGATTCTGTCCTCAGACAAATTATAATCTGTTAGAAAAAGAAGGATATACTAAAAAAGACATGTAGCAATGTGATGTGATGTGTGGTTAGTGCCACTTCAGAACTCAGATAATATGCACAATAGAAATCCGAAGAAAAGAAGGTGGTAAGTTGGGATGCCAGAGTTAGGGATGTTTATGGGGGAGATGGAAACCAAGTTGGGTTTCAGATGAGAATCTGTAGTACTTAGCCGAAGGGGGGTGTAGGAGAGATTCTAGGCAGAGGAAATAGAATGAAAATGGCTGAGAAAGAGTAAGAGAGAGGGAGAGAAAAGTTGGGGCATGTTGAGTGGACCAGACAAAGTGTATTT
>NW_007732452.1:115759-116553 GCF_000696425.1 Galeopterus variegatus | reverse complement strand
GGCCACACCTAGCTGCAGGGGACAATGGGGAGTGTAGTGTTTACAGACCACCATGCTCATGACTTCCTGAGGAATAAAAGGAAAATGGGTATTGAAAGACATATAAGAGTCTCTGTTGCCATGGGTAAAATGACATTTTTTTTAAAGAGATAATAAACATAATTATTTAAAAAACACAATATGTTGCTGATAACGCCAAGGTCCAGAGTTTGATCCCTGTACTGGCCAGCCACCAAAAAAATAAGTACATAAATAAAAAATAAAAAAAATAAAAAGACACAATATCTTGGTGAATTGAATAATATTAACTACTCTTGAGCTTCCAGTTTTGCTCAGGACAAGTGGGAAAGGCCAGCAAAGAGCAGCTTGAGACATGGGAGACGCCCTCTGCCACCTTCTTTTTCACTTGTCAAAGGTTAATTTTTCATTGAATTCTACTGCATGTGCATGGATGACTGAAGATGAACTCATTTTATACCTGACCAAAGTTTCCTTTCTGAAATGTTTCCTTAGAATAATAGGATTTAACTGGAAGGATGGATTTTTGAGTATTTTCATTAGACAGAGCAACTTGCAAAATGTCTATGATGATTAGGACTCTCAATGCATTGACCTTTTGAGCTGTTAATAACTATTTTATTAATCACTATCAATAGCATAAACACAAATAACACAAACAAAGCAAGTGATTGGTCTAAATTAGTGAGTAAATCCTAGCATTAGAAATTACATCAGGGGCCGGCCCGGTGGCGCACTGGATAAGTGCGCCGCTTGGGAAGCGCGGCGGAGCTCCC